>NC_134487.1:270998145-271186358 GCF_040206685.1 Ascaphus truei | reverse complement strand
CTCTGATTGGATGACACTTGCTGGCCTGCTGCCAGGATTTTTTTGGCAGGCAGCCAGGCTCTATGTGAGCCCACGCTGTGATGTGCCCCTCCCTTTGGATCCTGCTGCAAGGAGCAAGAAGGTAAGTAAGCCTCATGCCTCCATTCCCATCCCTGCCTCATACCTCCATTCCCCTCCCTGCCTCCAGTCCCATGCCTGCCTCCATTCCCATGCCTGCCTCCATTCCCCTCCCTGCCTCCAGTCCCATGCCTGCCTCCATTCCCCTCCCTGCCTCCAGTTCCATGCCTGCCTCCATTCCCATGCCTGCCTCCCTGCCATGCCTCAATTTCCTTCCATGCCTCCCTGCCATGAGGCGAATCCCCTCCCCACCCCTCGCTGTGCGGCTAGCCCCCGCTACCATGGGAGATCCACCCCCTACCGTGCGGAGGGCCTGCTGCCGTGCGGCAACCCCCGCTACCTTGGGAGACCCCCCCTACCCGCCTACCGTGCGGAGGGCCGGCTGCCATGCGGCCAGCCCTTGCTACCATGGGAGACCCCCCTTTGCCGTGCGAAGGGCCCCGCTGCCGCGCGGCAACCCCCGCTACCATCGGAGACCCCCCCCCTACCGTGCGGAGGGCCCGCTGCCATGCGGCAACCCCCGCTACCATCGGAGACCCAGCCCTACCATGCGGAGGGCCCGCTGCCATGCGGCCAGCCCCCGCTACCATTGGAGACCCCTCCTACCGTGCGGAGGGCCCGCTGCTGTGCGGAGGCCCCCGCTACCATGGGCAACTCCCCCCCCCCTCCCTCCTCCCCCCTCCCCTGCAGTGCGGAGGGCCCCCTGCCTTGCGGGTGTGTGTGTATCAATATATATATATATATATATGGGAGAATGTGTGTGTGTGTGTGTGTGTGTGTGTGTGTATGGGAGTATGTGTGTGACACCAGAGGTGCCCCAGTCAGTCAGTCACCCCCTGCCCCAGTCAGTCAGTCACCCCTGCCCCAGTCAGTCAGTCACCCCTGCCCCAGTCAGTCAGTCACCCCTGCCCCAGTCAGTCAGTCACCCCTGCCCCAGTCAGTCACCCCTGCCCCAGTCAGTCAGTCACCCATGCCCCAGTCAGTCAGTCACCCCTGCTCCAGTCAGTCAGTCACCCACTCAGTCAGTCAGTCACCCAGCCAGTCAGTCACCCACCCACCCAGCCAGCCAGTCACCTACCCAGCCAGTCAGTCAGTCACCCACCCAGTCAGTCAGTCACCCACCCAGTCAGTCAGTCACCCACCCACCCAGCCAGCCAGTCAGTCAGTCACCCACCCAGCCAGTCACCCATCCAGCCAGTCACCCAGCCAGTCAGTCACCCACCCAGCCAGTCACCCACCCAGCCAGTCAGTCACCCCACCCAGCCAGTCAGTCACCCACCCAACCAGTCACCCACCCAGCCAGTCAAAGGCCAGTCACCCACCCAGCCAGTCACCCACCCAGCCAGTCAGTCACCCATCCAGCCAGTCAGTCAGTCACCCACCCAGCCAGTCACCCACCCAGCCAGTCAGTCAGTCACCCACCCAGTCAGTCAGTCAGTCACCCAGCCAGCCAGTCAGTCAGTCACCCAGCCAGTCAGTCAGTCACCCAGTCAGTCAGTCACCCACCCAGCCAGTCAGTCACCCACCCAGCCAGTCAGTCAGTCAGTCAGTCACCCAGCCAGTCAGTCAGTCACCCACCCACCCAGCCAGTCACCCACCCAGCCAGTCAGTCACCCACCCAGCCAGTCAGTCACCCACCCAGCCAGTCAGTCACCACCCTCTCTCTCTCTGTGTATCACCCACCCTCTGTGTGTGTGTCACCCACCGTTTCTCCCCTCTGTGTCTCCTCCCCCTCTGCCTCCCCCCCACTCTGTCTCCCCCCACTCTGTCTCCCCCCCACTCTGTCTCCCCCCACTCTGTCTCCCCCCACTCTGTCTCCCCCCACTCTGTCTCACCCCACTCTGTCTCACCCCACTCTGTCTCCCCCCTCTCTGTCTCCCCCTCTCTGTCTCCCCCTTCTCTGTCTCCCCCCTCTCTCTCTCCCCCTCTCTCTCTCCCACTCTCTCTCTCTCTCTCTTCCCCACACTCCCTCTCTCTCCCCCACACTCTCTCTCTCTTCCCCACTCTCTCTCTCTCCCCCACACTCCCTCTCTCTCTCCCCCACACTCTCTCTCTCTCCCCCACACTCTCTCTCTCCCCACACTCTCTCTCTCCCCCACACTCTCTCTCTCCCCCACACTCTCTCTCTCCCCCACACACACTCTCTCTCTCTCTCCCCCACACTCTCTCTGTCCCCCCCACACTCTCTCTCTCTCCCCCTTTTCCCCCACACAATCTCTCCCCCCCCCCACACTCTCTCTCTCTCCCCTTCTTCCCCCCACACACTCTCTCCCCCCCCACTCTCTCTCTCTCCCCCCCCCACACTCTCTCTCTCCCCCACTCTCTCTCTCCCCCTCTCTCTCCCCCCCCCCCTCTCTCTCTCTCTCTCTCTCTCTCTCTCTCTCTCTCTCCCACTCTCTCTCTCTTCCACACTCTCTCTCTCTCTCTCTCTCTCTCTCTCTCTCTCTCTCTCTCTCCCATACGCTCTCTCTCTCTCTCCCACACTCTCTCACACTCTGGATCTGGATCTCTTATTTACCCTATATATCTTAACTGCCCTATACTACACCGAAATAACCTATACTGCTTTCCTTCCAAATATGACTCAAGCTTCACACGGAAGACATCGGAACCCCCCCTAACCCAGAAGACAGGTAGGGAACACATCCCCTCCAATGTATAACATTGCGGGAATGAGGGTACCTGGACATTGAGGGACTGCGGATCAGGTAAGATCCCAGGCGGGATTGCTGCTTTAGATATTGTGAAGCGGGGACGTCAATACACTGGTTAAGGGGTTCAGGAAACTAGTCATTCACTTATATTATCAGATAAGATCCAAGAGGGATCAAAAAAGAATCCCCAAACAAGCACTCAATGCCAAAAATGTGTTTCACTGGATAACAATGATCCAACAGTGCAAAATTACCTGTATGTACAGGGATTAGGTAACCCTTAATGTCCCATCAAGTCCAAAGAAAAAATAATAAATTTTTATTAGTAAATACTTGTTAAAAACACAAACATATCATTCACACTTGTTAAAAATACCCCATCCAGAGGTGGCTGGTGTGGTCAATAATTATTATGAATGCATCTATATTAGTAAAATACTAATGACTCACATACATCCTTATCGGTGTAGCAATTGAAAACCGAAGCAGTACTGTGAACCTATGGAGGGTCTCCAATATCTAGAGCATAGTTGTCAGACTATATATATGTAGCCCTCTTACCCCCACCCTAAGTGAGATTGAAGTGGGTAGGTGTATCTGACTACTGATCAGTGTGGTGCTGTACCTGTTTTGTAACCAGGAGGGCTGAGCTTCCACCACGGGGAACCTGGGGCAATACGATACTATGGATAATCACTTACAATAGGTGCAGCGCCTCCACCTGCGATGGCTCCCACCAGAGGGGGAGTGGTTCCTCGCAGGACAATCAATAACTACGTACAACGGAATTGATAATGACTAATACCTTTACTACTAAGCATAGAATGAATACAACATCAACACATAACAACAGGTGTCCCTCGCTAAGGGCAACCTGACCAGGGCGTCTCGCCGGACGCTAACTTGCGCTACAGCAGTAGCCCACACTCTATGCGTCGCGGCGGACGCTACCACCTTAGGCGCCTTGGTGGACGCTAACACATAGGCGTCACGGCGGACGCTAACCTTATGCGTCACGGCGGACGCTAACCTTCCAAAGAGTGATCCCACCCTGTGTCCAGTAACCCCAACCCAATGTCTCGCACTCCCAAGTCATATACCAATGTGTGTGTGTGACTGCGCAGCCACTATGTCTGGTGATAGGCCTTGTTGGTGCACGTGAGTTTGTGGGTTACCTGCCCGGGCTCCAGCCACGAGTGCCGCTATACCACTGGGGTTGGATCCGCCGGGATATCCTCCTACGCGTGGGGTGAATTCCAGCGTGGATAATATCACCGCAGCTCCGCACCGTCGTTACTTTGGCTAGGGTCTGTCTGCTGCCAGCAGGCCGCAGTCACTGCTAGCTTGGTCTCCGTGGAGATAGTCCAGCTCCCTCTTAGCAACCGATCAATGTCCGTGGTACAATGCTAGCCAATAGATAATGGGGCAGGTTCCCTAACCTAGGGCCTGTCCCTGCAATACTCCGCTAGGATGACTCAGGGCTATCTGGGGCCTAGGGGATCGCTGGTCTAGTGCAGAGAGTCACTGACCCCTGCACCCTACCTCCTTCCCCTAGCTGCTCCAGTCACCAACTGCCGTGTGCAAAACCCCGCGAAATGTATCTATATCCCTCCTGGGGAGATCTGCAGCCCTATTGGCTCCCTGGAGTCATGTGGCTCTGCCCCTGTGCACCCTGGGGGCTGTCCATCCTGCCTTGCGCATGCGCGAGCTGTCTGGGGCCTCTCGCGTTAGCTGGCCTCCTGCGCATGCGCAACAGCACTATACCTGGCGGCGCCCTGCTTCCCGAGCCGCCAGGACCCTCGCGACGCGACCGCGGCCTTAGTAACGGCCCGATCGCGTCCCCGGCGACCGGCCCGCTCGCATCCCTAGCAACCGGCCGCAACTCCCAGGTAACACGCTGCTCGCGCACCTGCCCCCTCACTCCCTCACGCGCACTCTGGAAGAAGGGGGGGTCAACATATTACAAGGGGGACCTGGCTACATATATATACACCAGGGCTTAATGTACTGACATCTTGTACAATAGTCCCTCAAATGTATCGATCTGTGTAGCGGTAATCTTAGGTTCCTGTCTATATATAGATAATAATGGTCTGTATCGCACAATCAGTAAACAAACTGCATTAGAATCATGCCTGTGTAATTACTAGATACACCATACCAAATCGCTCGCAGTATAGGGCAAAGTCAGTGATACCAGCAATTTGTACCCTAGGTCTGTATCACAACCCGGCAACCGATTGCACTGTATACCCCAACATGCATGGATAGGCTCTATATAAGTGGAATTGTACTCCGTGATCGCGGCGGATCATGGATAGTAGGTTGTCGAGACCCCGCCGTATATACAAGCCTGTCTTCCCTCGATCTACAGGTTCGCTAGGATGTCGCCACCTCTGATGACGTCAGCAAGTGACGTCTATTCCCGATGGCCGTTTCGCGTAAGGCTACGCTTCATCAGGGGAGGAGGAGTTAATCAGAGGACTCGGTGGTGAGTATATATATGTTCAGTAATTGGAATATCACGCCCCATTAGGCGTCAGGGGGCGGTTTATATCCGAAATAGTACGGATATATATGGTAACCTCCTTTGAAGTATTTTACTTATATGTTGCTTCTATTCCCCACAATAAAAAGGAATAAATCTTTAGGTGGACAATGTTATCTCTCTTATTGTGTGGTTTCATATGTCTGTGGATCGGGATATGCTGTACTGCAGTTGGCAATAGGGTAACTGTGATGGTAGGTATAATTAGTGCGTTATTCAATTATTTGGTTGCAGCAAAGTGTAGGAGTATAGGGTCTTACCTAGTCGTTATGGAGATATGTGGCAATACTATAGACTACTATAAAGAAATAATAATATATATACTCTATAAGAGTGATAAAGTGATAAAATAATTAAAATATATATGTGTAGGAGTGAAAGATAAGCTGCTCGATCTGCCCAAAATGGTCAATACAGATCTAGATGGGTATTAAACTATATACCATGATCCCCCTTTGAAATTCTTAATAGTAATGGTAAATAAGGTGGTGTAAACTACTCGTGATAGGTGAGCGCCACAAATCTCCAAACGACCATGGTAGTGATATCTAGATGCTGCAAACAAAATAATTTAGAGATAAGAGGAATAAATGAATCCTTCATTGAGTCCCAGGGGGGAGAGGGTCTGGAGCTGGTAAATCCAGCGACATTCCTTTTGCAGTAGTTTCTTATCCCATTCACCCCCTCTAGGATCTCTTGGGATTGATTCAATTCCACAAAATCGCATCACATTAGGATTGCCCTTATGGTGTTGTAGTATATGTCTTGCGACTGGTGTATCCACAGCATTTCGGACACTTCCCACATGTTCCAAAATTCTGGTTTTTAGTGGTCTGTATGTTTTACCCACATATTTTAGTCCACAGATACATGTCATCAGATATGTTGTACCACATGTTAGACAATTGATGAAGTCCTTAATTGTGTAGGTGACCGTATCGTTAGCACCGGTAAAGGTTTTAATGGAAGGCATGAAACTACAGGCCTTACACCTTCCACATGAGTATGACCCATGTGGTTTGGCACCTTGCCAAGTTTTTAAAGGTAATGGTTGAAGATGACTATGTACTAGTCTGTCCTTTAGGTTGGTATTACGTCTACAACCGGTCGTAGGTCTATCCTTTAAAAATTTTCGGCGGTCGTTGTCCTCTAATAAAATATGCCAATGTTTTTGTAGCACGTTTTTAATGTTCTGCCATTGGTTATTAAATGTAGATATAAACCTAATGGTTTCTTCTTTTGGCTCTTTGACTTTATTTATTAGAAGTTTGTTTCTTGGAGAGGTGAGGGCCTTGTAGTACGCTTTTTTAATAAGTGTGTTGTTCTACCCACGTATTCTGAATCTGTCTGACATGTCCTTGGCTTGTAGAACAAATTCTGATGTGGTTGAACAATTCCGACGTAGCCTAAGGAATTGGCCGGTCGGTATATTGTTTGTGACGTGTTTGGGGTGATGACTAGTAGCCAGTAGTAGTGTGTTTGTGGCTGTAGGTTTCCTATAAATACTAGTGTCAATACACCCCTCAGCCGATTTGGAGATGCTGATATCCAAAAATTCTATCTGTTTTTTATCCATTTGAAATGTTAATTTTAAGTTGAAGGAATTCTGGTTCAGAATGTCAATGAACTCTAGTAGTAGTGTATCGGTACCCTTCCAAAATAGTAAAATGTCATCGATGTACCTGACCCATAACTCTATATGTTCAGTAAACTTCTCTTGTGACTCAATGAAGACCACCGTTTCCTCCCACCAGCCCAGGTATAGATTGGCGTAGGTGGGAGCGCAGGTGGTCCCCATGGCCGTACCACGTATCTGATGGTATAGAGTGTTGTGGAAGTAGAAGAAGTTATGGGTCAGGACAAAATCTAGTAATCTTAGAACTAGATTGTTATGAGGTACACAGTTTGTGTCTCTTGCTCCTAAAAAGTGTGCTGTCGCATCGATGCCAAATTTATGCGGGATACTAGAATATAAACCCTCAACGTCCAAACCAACCAGGTAAGTATCTGGGTCCAGAGTAACCCCTTCAATCTTACGCAGTACGTCAGTTGTATGCCTCACATATGAGGGTAGTGTTTCGACGAAAGGGTGTAAGACACAGTCTAAATATACACTCACATTAGAGGTTAAGTTCCCAATACCAGAAACAATTGGTCTGCCTGGTGGTGGACTGGATTTTTTGTGGATTTTTGGTAGATGGTAGAACGTCGCCACTTTAGGGTTTTTAATCATCATGAATTCAAATTCGTTCTTAGATATGAGATTTTGTTCTAGGCCCTCTTTTAATACTTCAGTCAGTATTTTTTGATATTCAGAAGTGGGATTTGTCGTTAAAACTGTATAACATTTCCTATCAGATAGTAGTCCAATACTGGATTTGGTAATATCAAACAATCTAGAAGTCATAACAAATATTTAAGTCTGCGTATATTTGGGTAACAGTGATCATAACATGGTATCATTTGAAATCAATGATCAAAAAACAGATTACTTGGGTTCAACAAAGACCTTAAACTTTAAAATGGCAGATTTTAATAAACTGAGTGTGAAGGATCAAAAAAGGCAGCCGCTCCTTAAGGGTACAGTACTCACCAGTAGGTTAAAAGTAAAAAAAACTTTTATTAGACTACATAAAAACAGATACGATCCATAGACAGAACAAGAAAAACCTCCTCCCGCGTGTTTCAAACAGCTAGTGTTCTTTCTCAAAGAGTATAGTGTAGGGACAGGGGGAAGGTACTATATAAACCTCCCTGCCCAAAATCTAATTGGTGTGTAACACCTAAAGTTAATCAAGATAACAAAAAACAGAGTAATTTGGGAGCTAGGGCAGGTTCTGTTAATCCCCAATTATCATTAAACATAAACTCATGGATACAAATACAACACTGTAATGGCATCTTGGTTAGAAAAAAATCATTGATTACATATTATGACAATGTTTCATTATATCTTGTAAGACCAGAAATAAAAACAAAAAACAATAAATCATGGAACAATATAAGTGTTATTAGTTCTCTCTTGTATATAGATGGTCTAGTGTCTAGTAAGGATATATCAAGCATAACTATTCAGACACAATGATTGATATAATCAATCAATATAGATCATTCAGGTTGTAACCATTGAATTATATTAAGACCAATACAGTGTCTTATCCAGAGAGTAATGTAATATGGATATAGAGCCCAATCTGGCCCTTATGGGTAACATCAAAAATAGATGTATATACACTCTAAAAAAACTGTATAAACCATCTCTAAAAAAGGAGTGATGTCTATAGACTATATTGAAAGCACTCATATAAAACCTTAATTTCGAGAGTAGCTACTAACCCATATATTTCTCAAATATATTGTCTGGAAAGAACATATAGCATACATTTAGAGTAACATTCACAGAAAGTACTTTAGATCCCATTCAGCATTTAGACCGTTTGGAATTAATGAATCTAAAGCAAAAATCCAGAAGGCCTCGCGTTGATAAAGAGTATTAACTCTATCGCGTCCCCGAATGTGTGGTTTAACATATTCAATAATCATACATCTGAAATTAGTCAAACTGCCCCTCTGGCACTGCTTAAAATGATAGGAGACCGGATGTGTGATATCCATGTTGGAGATGTTGCTCATGTGCTCAAGCATTCTAATTCTAAATTGTCTAGTTGTTAGTCCTATGTATCTCTTGTCACAACCGCAGGTGACCATGTATATCACATGGTCAGTTCTGCAGGTGACAAAGGACAAAATACGGTAGGGCCTAGAGTTGTCTTTATTTTGAAGAAAATTTTTTTGTCTTTTGAACATGTTTACAAACTTTACATCTCCCACATGGGAAAACACCCAAGTACCCCGGGAAAGAAACCTTTGGCATGTTATGAATCTTGCTGACTTTTGACAAGACTACGTGAAACAATGTTACCTAATGTATTGGCTTTTTTAAAAACAAATTTAGGGTCTGAAGATACCATTTCTCTCAATAAAGGATCTGTGTTTAAGATGTTCCAGTGTTTCTGGACAATAGATCTTATGATGGTAGCCTGTTTACTATATTGAGTGATAAAGAAAGGTGGTTCTTTGTATAAATCAGAATCAATTTGGTTAGATCTTTTAGTAGAGTCATTTCTATGAGAAAAACTAGATGGGTTTAAATTAATAAGTTCCCCTCTCGCTCGCTCTCATGCTTTCAAATAGGCTTTCTGTATATTATTGGAATTGTATCCTCTCTCCAGGAATCTCTGCGCCAGGTCAGTCGCTCCCTTGTCGAAGTCCTCCATGGTGGAACAATTTCTGCGTAAACGCAAAAACTGTCCAAATGGAATACCACGAAGGACCGCCGAACTGTGGCAGCTAGACGCATGTAGCAGAGTATTCCTGGAGTGAGGTTTACGGTAAATATCTGTCGATACCTTAAGATCCACATCTACACAAAGGCACTAGTCGAGGAATTGGATGTGATGGTGGTGGTGCTGGTGAGTGAAAGTGAGATTGTAGGGATTGGAATTGATTAAGTGAATGAAGGCGTGTAACTGTGTGACCGTGCCCTTCCAAATTAAGAGCAGGTCGTCAATGTATCTGTGATAAGTGACAATAAGATGACGATAGGGATTTCTATCCCCAAACATGTGGGACTGTTCCCACCATCCCATGAATAAATTAGCATAGGATGACGCAAAACAGGACCCCATGGCCGTCCCACGTGTTTGGAGATAGAACTGCCCATCGAACATGAAATAGTTCTGCATAAGCAAAAAGTGTATAGTGTCCAATAAAAAAGCTATATGTGCAGGTGACAATGTGGTCCCAGTTTCCAAAAAGTGTTGAGTGGCAATGAGGCCGTGTTGATGAGAAATGATAGTGTATAGGGAAGAGACATCCATGGTGACCCAAAGATAGTGGGGTGCCCATGTGAAGTCAGAAAAGAGTGATAGCACATGTGAGGTGTCAAGGAGATAGGAAGGAAGATTGGAAACCAGTGGTTGTAAAAAATTACTGGTGTATTGTGAAAGGTGCTCCCCCAGTTTTTTGACTGCGGATGTCCAGTAGTTGAGGCACCCGATGCGTGTGCCCGATTAGGCATACGCGTCTCTTCATTGGATGAAGCTCCAGATTCATGGTCTGAGATGGACACACTAGGAAAGGCATAGTCGGTATCAGAAACATCAGAATCAACATTTCCAGCTGTATGGGAGTCAGCAGTACCAGATTTCTTAAGTATAGATTTTGGCTTAGACGAGTTTTTAGTATTTTTCTTATGCTGTGAATTTTTCTTTGCTAAGTTCTTTCCTTGTGGCTTCTGCCAGAGATACAACTGATGTTTGATATAATCCATTTTATCACATTCATATTTATTCTGTTTAGTAAACATAATGCTCTTTTCCAACTTACAGATCCTTTGGGCAAGAAGTTTATCCATGTCCTTGAATTTGTCAATATGTGTAAATGCAGTCAATTTTGATTGTAGATCTGTAACTTGTTTATGTGCAATCACTTTCTCTTTAGCTTTATATTGAATAATCAAATCAATGAGTTTAAAGGAACACTGATCTAGAATCATGATCCATTGTTGTTCAAATTCCTTATCCTCAAATCCAAAGGAGGGAGATTTAGTAATTGGCAACCTAATTGGGATCGAGAGCAAAGTCTCCATCTTTGCTGATGATACTAAATTGTGTAAGGTAATAGAATCAGAGCAGGATGTAATTTCTCTTCAGAAGGACTTGGAGAGACTGGAAACGTGGGCAGGTAAATGGCAAATGAGGTTTAATACAGATAAATGTAAGGTTATGCATTTGGGATGCAAGAATAAAAAGGCGACTTACAAATTAAATGGAGATATATTGGGGGAATCCTTGATGGAGAAGGATTTAGAAGTGCTTGTAGACAGCAGGCTTAGCAATAGTGCCCAATGTCATGCAGTAGCTGCAAAGGCAAACAAGATCTTATCTTGCATCAAACGGGAATGGATGGAAGGGAAGTAAACATAATTATGCCCCTTTACAAAGCATTAGTAAGACCACACCTTGAATATGGAGTACAATTTTGGGCACCAATCCTAAGAAAAGACATTATGGAACTAGAGAGAGTGCAGAGAAGAGCCACCAAATTAATAAAGGGGATGGACATCCTAACTTATGAGGAGAGGCTAGCTAAATTAGATTTATTTACATTCGAAAAGAGGCGTCTAAGAGGGGATATGATAACTATATACAAATATATTCAGGGACAATACAAGGAGCTTTCAAAAGAACTATTCATCCCACGGGCAGTACAAAGGACTCAGGGCCATCCCTTAAGTTTGGAGGAAAGGAAATTTCACCAGCAACAAAGGAAAGGGTTCTTTACAGTAAGGGCAGTTAAAATGTGGAATTCATTACCCATGGAGACTGTGATCGCAGATACAATAGATTTGTTCAAAAAAAGGTTGGACATCTTTTTAGATGGGAAAGGTATACATGGATATACCAAATAAGTATACATGGGAAGGATGTTGATCCAGGGATTAATCCGATTGCCAATTCTTGGAGTCAGGAAGGAATTAATTTTTCCCCTTAATGGGGTTTTTTGTTTGCCTTCCTCTGGATCAATAAGTAAGTATAGATATAGAATAAAGTATCTGTTGTCTAAATTTAGCATAGGTTGAACTTGATGGACGTACGTCTTTTTTCAATATCATCTACTATGTAACTATGTAACCCCCTGGGGATTCTGTGATTCTTTTGATAATTTTCAAGGGCTATGATATCCCACCATATCCTTAGGTCCTGGGAAATGAGCTTCTCTAAACGAAAAAAGTGTGTTTTTAAATCTTGTGTATCCTCACAAAAGATGTTATTTTCCCCTTCAAAAACAGAAGATGCCTTGTTCCTACTGGCAGATAAATTGAAGCAGTTAAAGGCAAAATGAGTGTCTGTATTTTGGGCTACAGGTTGAGATGGATCCATGTTGGACATTGGTGGATATGAACAGAATGCACTAATCCAGCCCCAAATAGAAAAAAGGAAAAAATTGAAATATATATGGAAAAATAAAACGTTTCACAAAGCGTATAAAAACCTAAGCAGAGGGTGTCATGTGGACAGAACCTATGCAGAAACTGGTGAGTTAACTGTATATATCCCCGAAGCAATTGTAATTGTTGAAGCAGTATCCGAGCATGAGTAGATTTAATGCAATGTGGAGAGAGAGTCTACTTAGCTCACCATGGAGGACTTCGACAAGGGAGCGACTGACCTGGCGCAGAGATTTCTGGAGAGAGGATACCATTCCAATAATATACAGAAAGCCTATTTGAAAGCACGAGAGCGGCCGAGAGGGGAACTTATTAATTTAAACCCATCTAGTTTTTCTCATAGAAATGACTCTACTAAAAGATTTAACCAAATTGATTCTGATTTACTGTATACAAAGAACCACCTTTCTTTATCACTCAATATAGTAAACAGGCTACCATCATAAGATCTATTGTCCAGAAACACTGGAACATCTTAAACACAGATCCTTTATTGAGAGAAATGGTATCTTCAGACCCTAAATTTGTTTTTAAAAAAGCCAATACATTAGGTAACATTGTTTCACGTAGTCTTGTCAAAAGTCAGCAAGATTCATAACATGCCAAAGGTTTCTTTCCCGGGGTACTTGGGTGTTTTCCATGTGGGAGATGTAAAGTTTGTAAACATGTTCAAAAGACAAAAACTTTTTCTTCTAATAAAGACAACTCTAGGCCCTACCTTATTTTGTCCTTTGTCACCTGCAGAACTGACCATGTGATATACATGGTCACCTGCGGTTGTGACAAGAGATACATAGGACTAACAACTAGACAATTTAAAATTAGAATGCTTGAGCACACGAGGAACATCTCCAACATGGATATCACACATCCGGTCTCCTATCATTTTAAGCAGTGCCAGAGGGGCAGTTTGACTAATTTCAGATGTATGGTTATTGAATATGTTAAACCACACATTCGGGGAGGCGATAGTGTTAAAAGGCCTTCTGGATTTTTGCTTTAGATTAATTAATTCCAAACGGTCTAAATACTGAATGAGATCTAAAGTACTTTCTGTGAATTTTACTCTAAATGTATGCTATATGTTCTTTCCAGGCAATATATTTGAGAGATATATGGGTTAGTAGCTACTCTTGCAATTAAAGGTTTATATGAGTGCTTTCAATATAGTCTATAGACAACACTCCTTTTTTAGAGATGGTTTATATAGCTTTTTTTAGAGTGTATATACATCTATTTTTGATGTTACACATAAGGGCCAGATTGGGCTCTATATCCACATTACATTACTCTCTGGATAAGACACTGTATTGGTCTTAATATAATTCAATGGTTACAACCTGAATGATCTATATTGATTGATTATATCAATCATTGTGTCTGAATAGTTATGCTTGATATATCCTTACTAGACACTAGACCATCTATATACAAGAGAGAACTAATAATACTTATATTGTTCCATGATTTATTGTTTTTTATTTTTATTTCTTGTCTTACAAGATATATTGAAACATTGTCATAATATGTAATCAATGATTTTTTTCTAACCAAGATGCCATTACAGTGTTGTATTTGTATCCATGAGTTTACGTTTAATGATAATTGGGGATTAACAGAACCTGCCCCAGCTCCCAAATTACTCTGTTTTTTGTTATCTTGATTAACTTTAGGTGTTACACACCAATTAGATTTTGGGCAGGGAGATTTATATAGTACCCTCCCCCTTGTCCCTACACTATACTCCTTGAGAAAGAACACTAGCTGTTCGAAACACGCGGGAGGAGGTTTTTCTTGTTCTGTCTATGGATCGTATCTGTTTTTATGTAGTCTAATAAAAGTTTTTTTACTTTTTACCTACTGGTGAGTACTGTATCCTTAAGGAGCGGCTGCCTTTTTTGATCCTTCACATTCTTGCTATCACTTCCGGATCTGAGAGACGCCACGGAGGGAGGGGGCACCACGCAGGTCCACCTACAGCCAGGAGGACGCAAAGGGATCAGTGGCTGATCGTGAGTACGTTTGGTGCTCCACACTGTTATTGCTGGGGTTTTTTAGTACCGTTCCTAAAGGCTATCTACCCCCGCTACCCCGACGCCCACCTCCACTAGCAGGCTGACTTTAACTCCACATGCTCCGCATTACTACCTTATTCCTACTGTGTCACGACTTAGCAGGTTCCTAGAGCTAAGTAGACTCTCTCTCCACATTTAATAAACTGAGGACTAATCTACAAGGAATACAATGGAATTATGTTTTTGCAGGGAAAAATGTAGAAGATAAATGGGCAGTCTTTAATAAAACATTATTAGAAAAGCACACTTATATCCGTGTATACCCTTGGATAATAAGTATAAAAGAAATAAGTCAAAACCAATGTGGCTAAATAAACAGGTTGGGGAGGAAATGGAAAAGAAGAGGCAGGCATTTAGATTCTTGAAGTCCGAAGGGACGGAGGCATCGTATCAGAATTATAAGGAATGTAACAAAAATTGCAAAAGGGCAATCAAATGAGCAAAAATGGATAATGAAAAAAGGATTGCAATAGATAATAAGATCAACCCTAAACAGTTCTTTAAGTTCCTTAATAACAAAAAAAATGAGAAAAGTAAATATAGGAGGACCCTTTCAGTGTGAGATGGACAGGCAGATTTTTGGAGATAAGGAAAACGCAGAGGTATTAAACAAATTCTTTGCTTCTGTGTTTAACAGGGAAGAATCAATTTCAATAGTAGTGCCGCAGGAGGAAGCCACAACCTTTACATTAGCAAACAATTGGTTAACTGAGGAAGAAGTTCATAGGCGGCTTGATAAAATTAAAGTAAATAAGACACCTGGCCCCAATGGCATACACCCAAGAGTTCTCAAGGAGTTAAGTTCAGTAATAGTCAAACCATTACATTTAATATTCAAAGACTCCATTTCCACAGGCTCAGTAGCACAAGATTGGCGTAAAGCAGATGTGGTGCCTATATTTAAAAAGGGAGCTAGATCACAACCGGGAATTACAGATCTGTAAGACTGACATCAATAGTAGGGAAACTACTTGAAGGTTTAATATGGGATAATATTCAGGAATAGCTAGTGGAAAACAAAATTATTAGTAATAGTCAGCATGGATTTATGAAGGATAGATCATGCCAAACTAACCTAACTAGTTTGTTTGAGGAGGTAAGTAGGAATTTAGACCAGGATAATGCAGTTGATGTGGTCTACTTAGATTTTGCAAAGCCTTTTGATACGGTTCCACACGAGGTTAGTGCACAAAATAAAGCAAATTGGACTCGGTAAAAATATTTTCACCTGGATTGAAAACTGGTTGAAGGATAGACAACAGAGAGTTGGAATTTTTTCCGGTTGGGCTAAAGTCGTGAGTAGAGTACCTCAGGGACCGGTACTGGGACCCCTGCTTTTTAACCTGTTTATTAATTACCTTGAGTTTGGCATAGAGAGTAAAGTCTCCATCTTTGCTGATGACACTAAATTGTGTAAGGTAGTAGAATCAGAGCAGGATGTAATTTCCCTCCAGAAGGACTTGGATAGACTGGAAACTTGGGCAGGTAAATGGTAGATGAGGTTTAATACAGATAAATGTAAGGTTATGCATTTATGCATTTGGGAAACAAGAATAAACAAGCAACATACAAATTAAATGGGGATAAATTAGGGGAATCGTTGATGGAGAAGAATTTAGGAGTGCTTGGAGACAGCAGGCTGAGCAATAGTGCCCAAAGTCATGCAGTAGCTGCAAGGGCAAACGAGCTCTTATCTTGCATTTAACGGGCAATGGATTGAAGGGAAGTAAACATAATTAGTCCCCTTTATAAAGCATTAGTAAGACCAAACCTTGAATATGGAGTATAATTTTGGGCACCATTCTTTTGAAAAGACATTATGGACCGAGAGAGAATGCAGAGAAGAGCCACCAAATTAGGGGATGGACAATCTGGCTTATGAGGAGAGGCTAGCTAAATTAGATTTATTTACATTAGAAAAGAGGCGTCTAAGAGGGGATATAACTATATACAAATATATTCAGGGACAGTACAAGGAGCTTTCAAAATAACTGTTCATTCCAAGGGAAGTACAAAGGACACAGGGTCATCCCTTAAGGTTGGAGGAAAGGAGATTTCACCAGCAACAAAGGAAAGAGTTCTTTACAGTAAGGGCAGTTAAAATGTGGAATTCATTACCCATGGAGACTGTGATGGCAGTGTCACAGTAGCTTACATGGTTATAATATACACCAAATAACTGGGTTGAATTGGATACGATTGTGATATAATAAAGAGATTTTATTCCTTAAAAGACAGGTGGACACACAATGTTGGACAAATAACAAACAGAATATATACACTTACTTAGGGAAGGGACAATGAAATAACCAGGATTCAGGTTAGCAGTTCATCAGGCATCAGGTATCATTCAGGTAAAATCACGAAGACAATGGGAATATAGCTTACAATCGTTTATATGTGATTTGGGCCCTATCCCTAACATTGAGACCCAGGTATTGGATGACAATTATCTGGAACCAATTACCTTTTGCCAACTCACATGGGAAGCCAGCTAGTACCTGCCCACAGGGGGTTGGCACTCTTCTAGTCAGAGACCCATTTCTTTAGCCCCACTCTAAAAAGCTGGCGCCTCCAAGTCTGCCAAATGGGGATCTGGAAAGGAAAACTCTGACTTTAAGTGTGACTTATGGCACCTCATGTGAATAGCCATGTCCTGCTCTATCTCTACCCTGTATACACAATCTGGGGGGATGAGCCTTTGATCAGTGGTCTATCTGTAGACACACTGTCGCCCCCTGACCATTAACATTCCTTAAGGGCCAGTAGCTTTCGCGGGCTTAACTGTGGGCATAAAATATAGTGAACTTGCAATATTTTATATACATCAAAATGTTCCGTTCGGCTAGGCCGAGCGGGCTAAAACTTGCCATGCCCTTATGCCGGAGTGGACTCTACATGGTGGCCAACTTTCAGCTCGCTTTGACCCACTGAACTGGAGATACAATATTGGATTTTAAAACCACATGTTGCACAGATTGCATTTTTCCGCCATTGGAGTGAATGGCAGAAACACAATTTAAACAGTTAACCATACTCCGTTCGGTTGATCGGAGAGGGATGGAAATTGGCGTGCAATCATGCCGAAGCTGTGACTGCATGGTGGCCAAATCCCAGCCCTCTAGTCCTTACTGAACCGGAGATAATGGTTCCAGGTTTTTACACTTTCGCACTTGGAGTTTTAAAACCTAGCGGCTTTTCTCCGCCATTGTGGTCAATGGTGGCGACCCTCGTAGCGGGCACGACCCTTTCCCGCAGCCATTGCCCGTCGGACCCGGTTTGGGTCGAGTGAGGGGGTTCCCATGAGCTAGGGGCAAAAAGAATTGGACCGCTAGCTGCCCCAGAACCAAAGTTACAATTTTAATATGTTTGAACTTGTCGTGACCAAGTTCCCACGGTAATTTAACGATCAAAGCTCTTTCTTTGAGGTTGTAACTATTTTCGGATTCTGCGGTTTGACCGGCAGCCATCTCAGTTCCTGGAGAGCGGACTAGAGGTATTCCCATTGAAATGCATTGCGCCATTCATTTCAATGGGGAAGCTCCGCTCATCCTCTCGGACTTCAGCTGCTGGTCTTCCTTGGTATAGGGCCCAAAACCTTGAAATCTCCATAGACTTCTATGGAGCTCCAATTGCGACCTATGGGACAGGGCTGCAAATGGGGATTAAAAAGGCGGGATGGGGAACAATGGGCCATAAACATACCAACACAGTTAACCCTTTCCCTCCCGACCTGATCCCAGTGTATGTGCTTGGTGCATACACTGTAAGGGTAAAAACACATGTAATCAGTGACATACATTTTGTACTGAGGCAGGGGCATAAAAACAGACTTAACCGATGTAGCCAGGTCTCCCCAGCCTGTCAGTACCCCCCTCACCTAGCTGCCGATCACGGGTGCCGCCGAGTTCAATGGCGGCCCCGTTGGCGTATTGCAGGGGTGAGGGCGGTCAGGCTCCTGCTCGGGGGTTGCCGGGGACGCGTGCGGCCGGTTGCCAAGGCCGCGATCGCGTCAATGGGCTCCCGGAGCTCCCGGAGCAGGTCTGTGAGGCCGCCGCCATTGCATAGCCACTCGCGCATGCGCAGTAGGGTCCCTGGAGCTAGGGAGATGTCGCGCGAGTGTAGGGAAAGTGCAGGAAGGGTTGAGGCGGCCCCCAAAGACTCGCGCATGCGCAGGGCAAGTGCGCACGCGGGCCCAATGTTATTATAGGTGCCCCGGGACTACAATTCCCATAGTGCCTAGCGAGGGAGGCACCAGGTGCCTCATAGGAGCCAATAGGGCTGCAGGACTGCCCTGGACAGAATTGGATACATTTCGCGGGCAGAGAGCACGCTTGTCAGTCAGAGACCGGAGCAGCCCAGGGAAGGAGGTAGGGTACAGGAGTCGGGGACTCCCTGTACTAGGCCAGTACCCCCAGGGCCAGAGATAGCTCAGCTCCCCAGTAAGGTGAGTGTTGCCAGGGGCAGCCCTCAGGTTAGGGACCCTGCCACTTACATTAGTGGGAGCTGGAAAAGGAAGGTTACAAAGAGTTGGAGTCAGGGAGCTGTGAGGGAAGGAAGGGTGCGGGGAGCGAGTGCAGCTCCTGCCCCATATAGGTACCTACACCCCAGATAGGCCCCAACTCCCCACTAGTTTAGTGGGTAAGTGCTTAGGGAGGCCCAAGATAGGGACGCTGCCCTTAGCATAGAGTGCTGCCTTGTCAGAGTCACGGCTGTTAGTGCTGTGAGGTCTGACAGGCAGGCACCTTGTTGCGCAGCACGTTGGCTGCATCCTCCAGTGAGCTACAGCTTGCTACTGTAGGCGCTGGGACTAGTTAGAAAGTAGTGAGGCTGAAGGGACTTGGGTAGTTAGGGGAGTGGGACAGGTCATTACCCCCTACTGGCCATAGGAGTTCCCCAAGCCACTACAGGTTGCTGTACTACAGGGACAGGCCCTAGGTTAGGGTTCCTGTCACGTTAGTACCACTTATATTAGATAGGGACTCAGCGGACGCTGTGGTTCCTGTGAAGCGGTTCGGACCCACGTTGGGGTCCGCAGAGACTATTCCAGAGAGATACCGCCTTGGCGGTCTGCGTACAAAGGAGTTCGGTTGGAGGATCAGACGGATTCATCACACGTCTGACCCTTTGAGAAGATTGTTGCTGACCCGAGCACCGGAGTGCTCGGCAGGTATTATACCATCATATGTGCACCAACAGGCCTAGATGTTCTTAGTGACTGCGCAGTCACCCATTGACTATCTCTGTAGGAGTACGGGACATTGGGTGGGGTTCTTGGGACACTGGGTGGGATCACCTAGTGTTGGGGAATCGTCCTGCGAGACGTCACTGTTAGTGTCTCCTAGTGAGAGGGACACAGGTTATTATTATTTGTTAGTAAAGTCATTAGTTATATAATCACTGTGTGTGTGGTTTCTGAGTGGGTTCCTATGTTAGGGTCATTCTACATTTCTATAGAATCCTACATAGGTGGAGGCGCTGAAAGAAGAAACGTTCCAGAGGATTCACCCCAGGCTCTCACTAGCGGAGGCTCAGACCTCCTGTGAGCCTGCAGGTATACGCACCACACCGGTAACACCGCATGTTCTACTCACCCACACTATATATGCGATTGGGTGGGGTGGAATACCCGTTACATTTGGAGGCGCTGCTGAGATAGACCTGGGGTGCCCTGTTCCATTTTTTTCCCAAATTGTCCCGTCCCTATTTTTGTCGCAATGTTTGTAAAGTCCGGACACGAGGTACTTGCCTGGGCTTTGAGGCAATATCTAGAACCTGGCCAGGTAGTGGCGGTAGGAGGCATTCCCGCTGTTATACCCGCAATTAAGGTCCGGGAGTATATGTGTAAAATTCCTGGGTGGCCGTGGACATGTGTCTTAGATGAGGAACAAGATCCCACATCCACATGGAAAACCATTCTTTTTGTAGTAACCCAAACTGAGGATATATGCCTGGCAGAGGCACCGTCCGCACTGTTCATGCCCGGGGGCCCCTCAGAAGGGTACCCCCTAGTCTACGCAGACCAAGCAAAATGGCGTCTCCCGCCAAATCAGGAGAGCGCACATGCTGCTGACTGCCAACCTGCACAGAAAGATGTTGCAACAATCTGTCCGGGATTGGCGCGATAATCAGAGCCCCTCCCCTGTGATGTGAGTGACTCAGTGCAGAGCCAAAACCACTCCCTTGTAGAAAGTGCCCTTCCTTCAGATTCCACCAGGGGGAGCAAGCACTGTGATCTTCAACCCTACGTCGATGCAGTAATAGACTCTGATCTCTGAGGATGAGATAGACTGTCAGGGGATACACCCTAATGTGTATGTGCCCTGGCGAGCGCCAGGAATAGATCTCCTTATGCTAATGTGCCCCTGTTTGCAAGAAGCCTATGACGCGGGAGCCGACATGTCCCAGTTACCGCTAGACTTCAAGATGACTGAGGTAGGCAGAGAACCGGGTGTACAGTGCTTTACTCCCACCTGTGACTGTCATAGAGGTGCACTGGCGTGGGAACCTAAATGTGATTGCTGCGGTGCAATTTTCTTGATGCCTATTGTACCCCAGCCTACAGGGCCAGCTAAGGAGCCAAGTGAACCCTTGGCGGAGAAGAGCACGACCGCAGTGGAGGTACCGGAGCACGCCAGCTTCGTACCAACACCCACTGGCTGTATTACAGAAGAATCTGGTGACTACATTGCGGAGGATTCGATCATGATATCTTCCGGGGAAAAGGTGGAAGTCCCATCGGTGGCGATGTGCCTCCCGGCGAACCACCCCAGCGATGACACAGAGGAATCACAGGGTAAGGTGTCTGTACCCCCATCTTCTTTTAGTGATTCCAGTGACCAACCCCTCGTGGTGATGCGCCTGCCGGCGGACCACGCGAGTGAAGTCATCAAGCCAACTAGCCCAGGGAATCCTGATATGGGCCCGTGTGCCCTACAGCGGGCCGCCCGGCCTACTACAGAGGTACCATCGGTCCTAGAAGAAGGACCAGTACCTCCCGACGACCAGTGTGAGTCGACTGCCCCAGGGATGTTGGGGGTGAGCCTCCAGGTGACCGCGGAGCACGATGGCTCCTTAAGTCTGGTCGCCCGGGCAAAGGGCTCCCCTCTGCATCGCGTCCTGGAGGAGGTGTCCTCATTAGAAGATAGCTGTCCAGTGGTGCGAGTGGACCAATGCCCACTGCCTATCGTGCCAGAAGAAGAGAAACCCATCGCAAGCCAGCCGAGTGGTAAGGAACCACCTTGCTCCCCACAGGCTCCGATGGAGGTGGCCGTGAAGAAGGTCAGAGTTACGGCTCCTGAGCGTAGTGTGAGCCCGTGCGCTCCGACCAAAATGGTCCCAGGACTGGGATCCAACGCTCCCGAGTTTCGAGCCAGTGAGTGGACTGTCCCAGAAGTGTTGTGGACAGGTCCCGATACAGCTGAGGTGGGAACTGACAGCGTCCCCGAGGACCTGTTGGCCAAGGTGAATCACCGCAGTGGTAAGGTATCTACCCTTTACCCCCGGTCAGGTGTAACAGAGACTTTGAGAAAAGAGACGTTATCCATTTTTCGCTCCCCAGTGGAAGCCTCGCAAGTTCGTAGGGACAAGGACTGTGTAGAGAAGGATTTAGTGAAAATGTTCTCCTTGGAGCCCAAAAAGGAACGCTCCATTCGCCAGGTAGTGGACCGCGGGAAAGGTCCCGGCCTCCTGGTCTACCGCATCCATGCCGCGGATGGCCGGGTAAAGGCCTGGTTAAAGGACACTGTGCTATTCCTTCCGCCAGGGGGAGGAAGTAGCGAGGAGCCCGTAACTGTCACTCCAGAGTGTGCTCTCCAAGAAATTTTTCTAGGGGAGGCTCACGGACGCAAAAGTGAGGTACCCCCACATGTTCAATTAGGGGCACCCCACAAATGGTCTCAGCAAACAGCTAAAATTCAGCTGGCCTCGGGTATTACTGTGTGTGATGTGCCATGTTTCAGGGATGTTACAGTTGACCTGCTAAGTGTACCAATTATGCCATGCCATTTTTCAGTGTGTAAACTTATGTCAAGGTATGTCGTTCCCCAAGCGAGGGCGTTGGATTTTTCACCAGGGGGAGGATGTAGCCAGGTCTCCCCAGCCTGTCAGTACCCCCCTCACCTAGCTGCCGATCGCGGGTGCCGCCGAGTTCAATGGCGGCCCCGTTGGCGTATCGCAGGGGTGAGGGCGGTCAGGCTCCTGCTCGGGGGTTGCCAGGGACGCGTGCGGCCGGTTGCCAAGGCCGCGATCGCGTCGCTGGGCTCCCGGCGCTCCCGGAGCAGGTCTGTGAGGCCGCCGCCATTGCATAGCCACTCGCGCATGCGCAGTGATTGCGCAGGCGCGGAAGGGTCCCTGGAGCTAGGGAGATGTCGCGCGAGTGTAGGGAAAGTGCAGGAAGGGTTGAGGCGGCCCCCAAAGACTCGCGCATGCGCAGGGCAAGTGCGCACGTGGGCCCAATGTTATTATAGGTGCCCCGGGACTACAATTCCCATAGTGCCTAGCGAGGGAGGCACCAGGTGCCTCATAGGAGCCAATAGGGCTGCAGGACTGCCCTGGACAGAATTGGATACATTTCGCGGGCAGAGAGCAAGTGTGTCAGTCAGAGACCGGAGCAGCCCAGGGAAGGAGGTAGGGTACAGGAGTCGGGGACTCCCTGTACTAGGCCAGTACCCCCAGGGCCAGAGATAGCTCAGCTCCCCAGTAAGGTGAGTGTTGCCAGGGGCAGCCCTCAGGTTAGGGACCCTGCCACTTACATTAGTGGGAGCTGGAAAAGGAAGGTTACAAAGAGTTGGAGTCAGGGAGCTGTGAGGGAAGGAAGGGTGCGGGGAGCGAGTGCAGCTCCTGCCCCATATAGGTACCTACACCTCAGATAGGCCCCAACTCCCCACTAGTTTAGTGGGTAAGTGCTTAGGGAGGCCCAAGATAGGGACGCTGCCCTTAGCATAGAGTGCTGCCTTGTCAGAGTCACGGCTGTTAGTGCTGTGAGGTCTGACAGGCAGGCACCTTGTTGCGCAGCACGTTGGCTGCATCCTCCAGTGAGCTACAGCTTGCTGCTGTAGGCGCTGGGACTAGTTAGAAAGTAGTGAGGCTGAAGGGACTTGGGTAGTTAGGGGAGTGGGACAGGTCATTACCCCCTACCGGCCATAGGAGTTCCCCAAGCCACTACAGGTTGCTGTACTACAGGGACAGGCCCTAGGTTAGGGTTCCTGTCACGTTAGTACCACTTATATTAGATAGGGACTCAGCGGACGCTGTGGTTCCTGTGAAGCGGTTCGGACCCACGTTGGGGTCCGCAGAGACTATTCCAGAGGGAGACCGCCCTGGCGGTCTGCGTACAAAGGAGTTCGGTTGGAGGATCAGACGGATTCATCACACGTCTGACCCTTTGAGAAGATTGTTGCTGACCCGAGCACCGGAGTGCTCGGCAGGTATTATACCATCATATGTGCACCAACAGGCCTAGAGGTTCTTAGTGACTGCGCAGTCACCCATTGACTATCTCTGTAGGAGTACGGGACATTGGGTGGGGTTCTTGGGACACTGGGTGGGATCACCTAGTGTTGGGGAATCGTCCTGCGAGACGTCACTGTTAGTGTCTCCTAGTGAGAGGGACACAGGTTATTATTATTTGTTAGTAAAGTCATTAGTTATATAATCACTGTGTGTGTGGTTTCTGAGTGGGTTCCTATGTTAGGGTCATTCTACATTTCTATAGAATCCTACATAGGTGGAGGCGCTGAAAGAAGAAACGTTCCAGAGGATTCACCCCAGGCTCTCACTAGCGGAGGCTCAGACCTCCTGTGAGCCTGCAGGTATACGCACCACACCGGTAACACCGCATGTTCTACTCACCCACACTATATATGCGATTGGGTGGGGTGGAATACCCGTTACACCATTATTATAGTTAACCCCTCGCCTCCCACACGAGGGTAGGGTTGGCCAGCTGGGGTGTAACCCCTTTAATACCGGGCCAGCTCCCCTTCCCTCGTCACAGGCAGATACAATAGATTTGTTCAAAAAAAGGTTTGACATCTTTTTAGAAATTAAAGGTATACAGGGATACACCAAATAAGTAAACATGGGAAGAATGTTGATCCAGGGAGTAATCTTATTGCCAATTCTTGGAGTCAGGAAGGAATTTATTTTTCCCCTTATGAGATATCATTGCATTTGTTTGTCTTTCACTGGATCAATATACTGTAAGTTCGGATATAGGATAAAGTATCTGTCGTCTACATTTAGCATAGCTTAAACTTGATGGACACATGTCTATTTTCAACCTCATCTACTATGTACCTGTAACGATGTAACCTCTAAGACAGATATGTTTGAGAAATCATGCTTAGCCAGATACTGATCTGATTGTTACCTCTAGGAAAGACAAGATCAAGAAGAGTTTGAACATGTCATCCCCTGGGCACACCATGTTGCATCAAATAGCCCTGTTGGGTGCTGTCACCCTCCTCGGAGTGTTGGAACAAGGTACATAGCACCTCTTGTGTATTTATCATACAGGACCACCTTGTCTTATAGCTTAACCGTGCCGAAACAAAAAACATTTTTTTTTGGGGGAGGGGGAAGAGAGGGGGTGAAGTGCTGTACTTATGAAATCAGTAACATATATACATTACCACAATATAACAATGTATAAACCCGGGGAGGGAGAAGGAGAGGGTCAGCAGCTCTGGCAGAGAGTGGATGGAAGAAATTAGGCAGCACTGGAATTATCACCATTAGATTAACAAAGATGAGATGTATTGGTGGTTGTGCTTTGCTATGAATATCTATGGAGGCAAATGAAATTCTCTTACACTAGTAGGGTCCATCGTGGGTGAGATGCATCAGTATAACGACTTAACAATTTTGCATATAGTAACAGTCTCCTAATGTTATTTAGAACTACAAGTGAGATGTCTGGGGGGTGGAGGGGGAGTTGATTTATTTTCCACAAGAGGTGCCTAGTATTCCCTTACAGCAGGGAGGCGCAATCTTTTTCTCCTGCGCCCCCCTGCCAGCTGTCCCCCTCTCCGCGTGCCCCCCCTTACCTTGGTTCTGGTGTTCTGGGCATCATGACATCACATTGCCATGGTGACGCTTCTCCAGAAGCCGTCTGAACCAAGGTAAGTGCAGTTTACAGAGGCCTTCGCTGCTTCCCAGGCATTTCATTTAAGTGCCTTCGGGAAGCATGCAGGGCCCTGTAAATCCCACCCCCCCCGCAGATAATCTCGTGCCCCCCAGTTTACGCAACCCTGCCTTACAGCACAATTGCTTGATTATGAGCCAGTAGCGCCTGCAATGTATTATTATTGTTGGGTCGCCATTGTTGGGTTTCTTTTCAATATGTGGGAGGTGCACTGCTTGCTCAGATGAGGAAAATGCAACCCCCATTAATATTGAAAAGGACACAATCTGAATCAATACTAAATATAACTGTATAGTTCTAGCCTTTTGTTTAGAGAATAGATCTCCAAAACAGTGGCAAGAATTTCCAAAAATTATACTGCCTACTCCAGTGCAGGAGACGGCGTGAGCTACATCGCTCGGGTCGAATACAAAAACTAGGACGTCAATGTATTTGTGTATAGTGTGCGCGTGCTAACGCGTGCACATGCGCAACGGGGAGATAGTCGCTTCGCGATACAAACAAGTTTGTATTTGCCCAATGACATCACGGCCACACCCAACGACCCCCCACCCCCCGACACCTCCCTGTTCCCTCCTTCCCAGTAAATCTCTCCTGCTGCAGGCGAGCGTGCGCTCGGGCGCTTCCACTATAGCCGAGGCCTAAGATCACACTGGCTAGCATGTGAAAAGCACTATCAGGGTAATTTCGGAAGGAAATTAAAGCAGCAGTCCACGCTGATCATTTAATTTCTTGCACTTTCATAGATCTTGTCTTGCCCTTTCCAAAGTTATCTGCATTTTTCAAAATCTGATGCTCCGTTAAGGCGATATATACATGTTTGAAATATTAAGTGTCCGGTAAAATGGAGCTTGGAGCAGGGTAAACGTTACCATAGTACTGTAACCTCCGAAGCTATAAATATTTTAAAATATTTTCTTTAAACCAAAGAGTTGAACACGCTCTTTTGTTTAAAGAAAGGAAGACATTGACATTACATGAGGTTGACTCATATAGACTTCTGGGTGGGAATGTTGCATTAAAGAAACCTCTTCCTCTTCAATTAGATTTCATCGAATGGGGGGAAAATTGTAAAAATTTTAGCTACATTTTGGTGAGTCTCCATGATAAAGAGAAATACCTGGCCCATTCCCTATGCAAGGGATACAAGTAGCCCAAATGTAATGACATGGATTTGTCTCCGGACACTGCTGATATTAATCTTTCCTTCTTTCCTTGCAGCGTACTTTGCTCTAAAAGTGATTGCAGCCAGGCGAAATTACGGCGTCTCCCCTCCCTCAACATCGGGCCCCCCGGAATTTGAGAGAGTCTTCCGAGCTCAGTAAGGAATGAAGCCAGTCTCTAGTGTAACAAGCGTTGATCAGGATTTAGGGCACTATTCAATGAATTCCGAAGCCGGGGCTTCGGCAAAAATATTCACTTTTTGCCGAATTTGATCATTCAATTCTTTTGGAAATGTTATGGGGAAGAGACACCCATGAAAACTGTAGAGCCAAACAAAATGGAGAGTAAAGTTCAGATGGTCTCACATTTTCTATCGTCTCTCTTCCTTACCGGAGTTGCCAGGGATATATTGATATGTGATGTATTCCTGTTGTGATAGATAAGGGTGGACATTTTTGTTGTTGCAATTGGTTTGACATGGATCTGTCAAAGCTACTGCCTCCAGAGTATATTGAATGGGGCCCTTTGTATTTTTGCCAGGCTTGCCAACACGGTCACTGGCCACATCAATGGTTTTAAAGTCTATTTATTGCTCGGTGTCCATAATATCCAATGGGAAAAAGGTGGTGGTTGCACAGGGCCCATCGCTGTCAGGGGCCCATGCAGGTCAGCCGACGTGGGGGGGGGGGGGGGGGTGGGTGGGAGGGACAGCTAGGATTGCTGTCCTGAGTCAGGGGGCCAGGGCACCCTACTGGTGACCCAAACATCCTCTGACAGATTCTGCATAGGTACCTGTCAGAGGTGGCCTGGTTACAAGGAGTCCCCCTCTAACAGGCACCTCAATGGGCCCCTCCAGCAGGCCCGCCTCCACAGGCATCTAGAAGGTCCCCTCCATCTTCAGAGGCTGCAGGTAAGCACACTCGCTGCCCCCCTCCCTTCTATTGTGGGCCTAACTGCCCACAGACCCATACCTTAACCCACAGGCCAATACCTTCTCCTCCTCTCCAACCAGGACCATACATATCCCCCACCATAACTAACCCCCTTAAGACCATAACTCTACCCCCCTAGTCCATGCATGGTAATTTCTTAAAAGCAATGGTTAGGGTGTCCCACTAGTTTATAATTTGCCCAGGGCACACCAGTGCCTTAAAGCGTCCCTGATGACAAGTGCTTTTTTTGGGAGGGGTTAAACTGCTTCTCCCACCTTGTGATTTGTTGTAGTTTTCCACAAGAAAGTCCATGACACACACACACACAGCTACTAGAACTTTGAACTACTAGAACTTTGAACTACTTCCAACTAAAGATAAACTCTAAGATGCGGTTATCAACTTCCATAATAACCTCAGTGATATATCACCTTCTCTTCCCCATTATTTTTTTTTATTTTTTTTAGCATGCATGTCCCTTTTTCTCTTATTGCTAGAAGAGGAGTATGCTAATTGCTAAAAAAAAAAATTAGTACCAGCAAACCTTGTGTACAAAAAACAAAATCACAAAATAATAGGTTCAAATAATTTTTTTCTCATCCCAGGATAAATTGCACAGAATATTTTCCCATGTTCCTGGCAGTGCTCTGGTTGGCTGGGATCTTCTTTAATCAAGGTGAGAATGTAAAAACATGAGATTGAATATTACAATAGGCCACTTCTTCCTTCTTATTGTTATTCCAACATATTATTTTTTAATTCCCTTTTAATATATAATGCAGTGCATAAGGAAGAACAGATAGACACTATGAATAACAATAGATTGTAACAGATTGAAAGCTGTTTGGAGTAAAACATTGTTATATTTTGGATCAGCAACAAAAAAGAATGTGCACACCTAAACCACTTAAATAAGGGTGATTGGTGTTAGTGAACAAAAATAACCAGGAATGGTAATTAGTACATGTGGAGAGGTGCAGCTGACGGAAGGGTGTTTCTCAACACCCTTAAGAATAAAAGCAAAAAGACCTTAGGCGCAAACTGTCCTCATGTGTGAATTAATAAATATAACGTGCAAGTGAATGTGCAATAAATGCAATACATTTCCACTCACTCTTATGATGTTTGGAGGAATAAGATCAGTAATAAAAAGTATAAGCTGACTATACGTTAATATAATATCTAAAACTATATATAGAGATATATTCCTCCAAGGCTCTATCGGAGGGAAAATACACAGGAGGTACAAACACACCTACACAGTGTCAATACTATTCACTAAATGTAATGTGAACACACACATATATATATATAAAATTATATATATATAAAAATAAAAACAAACATCACAGCTTGCACTCAATGTACTGGTTCATTTAGACAGGTGCTAGTCTCAAATAATAGAAAAACAACATTATCATTCTCTCGTCCGGTAAAGAAAGACTGCACTCGGTTCAGTAATCATGAAAAACTGTATTGGGCATCTGAATAGAAAAGATAAGTCACCCAATCCGACGTTTCGGTCCTGGAATAGGACCTTTCTCAAGGGGGTGCACCCCCTTGAGAAAGGTCCTATTCCAGGACCGAAACGTCGGATTGGTGACTTATCTTTTCTATTCAGATGCCCAATACAGTTTTTCATGATTACTGAACCGAGTGCAGTCTTTCTTTACCGGACGAGAGAATGGTAATGTTGTTTATATATATATATATATATATATATATATATATATATATATATATATATATATATATATATATATATGCAAATATAGCTGTATGCTCATCTGCATGTCTTAGGCAGGTCTGCAACCCTGCCTGAAAGGCGGGGTTGCAGACCTGCCTAAGACATGCAGATGAGCATACAGCTATATTTGCATATTTGCTTTCCTGTGGAGGGTTTTTGTCACTTTTTTTACTCACCATAATTAAACTCAGTATTATGGTTTATATATATATATTAGAGACGTGGGATAAAATCCCAAAATCAGCGCTTCAGCGGATGAGATACACCAATAATTGGTACATGTAATGATCAGGATATGGAGAAGTATATATACAATAATAGTAGTATTGGACCCAGTGCAAACGCAGGAGTGTATAATTAAAAATAATAATGTCTTTTGGTGAGGGACTGTTTAATGCCTAGTGGCACCTCACAAGACAAAGAACACTCTTACCTGCTGCACTGTATCGGTCTAGAAGTCCCCTTGAATCCATGGAATGGGAAATCACAATACTCACTAGTATAATCTTCACTCCATTGGTGCGTGCGTCACGCAGAGTAGATACACAACAGCTTGAAATCCAAAGATTAGCAGCGGAGCACAGCCAAGGAATGGGGCCAGCACCAGCAGTTGGAAGGTTAAAAATAATTATTTATTAAAGCATGGAATAAACAGGGGGGAGACAAAACACACTCTGACGCGTTTCAGGCTATGCAGCCCTTTATCAAAGAGTACAATCGCGTCTCATACTCCCGCAGTTATGAAGGGGATTCCCCGCCTCCATTACCCAGTGATGCCGCGCGGTTTTGGCGCGAACGCTACCATACACTGCTATTGGTTGAGACCAACTTCCAATCAGACAGCTGATTTCGGAAGGTGCGTCTGAGAGAAGGGGAGGAACTAGGGTCTCCCGTTCGGCTGCGAGAGTAACAGAAAAAACAAGGGGAGAAAAAATATATAAAATTACAATGTACAAAACAAAGACATATAACATATATATTCTAATTGTATGCGCAATTGATTCGTTATATGGATGTGAACAGGACATGAATTATGATTTACTTCATGAATAAAGTGTGATCTTAATGCATTATATGGGGTTAACCCTTCAATCATCTATATTTATATTATATAGGGTTATCCCTTATGTCATATGTGGTAAATAACAATATAATTAATAGATTCAGGGTAGTAGTCTATATATATGACAATTAACATTATTCAGAGACAATTCATGTATTAATCTCAAGCATTTGTACAGAATAATAAGTTGCATTTGATAGACCTTAAATAACAGAAAACTATTATATGAGGATAATTAATGAAATGGTGGAGAGGGAAGGGGAAGGGAAGGGGGGGGGGGGAGGGAGGGGGGGGGGAGAGAGAGGGAAGGGGAAAAGAAAGGGGGGGGGAGGGGAAGGGGGGGGGAAGGGACACAAAGGATATAGTGTAAGGAGAGCCTCAAGCATAAAATAAACATATTTGTAAAATACATAATCATACATAACTGTAATACATAATATGATTAACATAAAAAATGCTTGAGTTCCCAGTCCTGGTTCATGCCCCTGGGACATTAGCTCCCAGGGGCATGAACCAGGACTGGGAACTCAAGCATTTTTTATGTTAATCATATTATGTATTACAGTTATGTATGATTATGTATTTTACAAATATGTTTATTTTATGCTTGAGGCTCTCCTTACACTATATCCTTTGTGTCCCTTCCCCCCCCCTTCCCCTCCCCCCCCTTTCTTTTCCCCTTCCCTCTCTCTCCCCCCCCTCCCTCCCCCCCCCCTTCCCTTCCCCTTCCCTCTCCACCATTTCATTAATTATCCTCATATAATAGTTTTCTGTTATTTAAGGTCTATCAAATGCAACTTATTATTCTGTACAAATGCTTGAGATTAATACATGAATTGTCTCTGAATAATGTTAATTGTCATATATATAGACTACTACCCTGAATCTATTAATTATATTGTTATTTACCACATATGACATAAGGGATAACCCTATATAATATAAATATAGATGATTGAAGGGTTAACCCCATATAATGCATTAAGATCACACTTTATTCATGAAGTAAATCATAATTCATGTCCTGTTCACATCCATATAACGAATCAATTGCGCATACAATTAGAATATATATGTTATATGTCTTTGTTTTGTACATTGTAATTTTATATATTTTTTCTCCCCTTGTTTTTTCTGTTACTCTCGCAGCCGAACGGGAGACCCTAGTTCCTCCCCTTCTCTCAGACGCACCTTCCGAAATCAGCTGTCTGATTGGAAGTTGGTCTCAACCAATAGCAGTATATGGTAGCGTTCGCGCCAAAACCGCGCGGCATCACTGGGTAATGGAGGCGGGGAATCCCCTTCATAACTGCGGGAGTATGAGACGCGATTGTACTCTTTGATAAAGGGCTGCATAGCCTGAAACGCGTCAGAGTGTGTTTTGTCTCCCCCCTGTTTATTCCATGCTTTAATAAATAATTATTTTTAACCTTCCAACTGCTGGTGCTGGCCCCATTCCTTGGCTGTGCTCCGCTGCTAATCTTTGGATTTCAAGCTGTTTATATATATATATATATATATATATATATATATATATATATATATATATATATATATATATATATATATATATATATATAAACAAAAACACGAAAAGAGAGCCTCAGCTGCAGGCGCTCAAAACAAGTATTAAAAGTTCGCTTGTAACCTAATACTTGACCAATTAGTCAATAGTTATGGATATACATATGTAGCAGGGCCATCCCTGGCTACTATTCTACCCAATGGGCTGGCAGTAAACCCTGGTAATAACAGGCTTGCCAGTAGTGGCCATGGGGTTTCCCCCTTCACCTTTGGTACTGCACTTGAGTGAGAGCAGGGGGTGGTACATCCTGTTGTAGCTGGGAAAACGGGGTGCCTGCCTTCTGGCTGTACTTAAGGGCAGGACCGCCTTAAAGTTAGCCCATTGTTCCTTCCCACTTGAGGAAGGAAGGCCACACAATTGGGAGCCTGAGATTGGGGCCTACCCATGTGCTCTTCCCTCCGGGGAGAGTGAGTGTGGATCATACCTCTGCCTCCACTAGGGAGTTGGGGAAGAGCTAAGATGGCTGTGGGTGCCTTTGGCCTGTAGTGGCGGTCCAGGGACTGCTGAGTAACTGTTACTGCAGAGTGTACTAATAAAACCCATTCCTGTTTTGCAATATACCTCCTGCCTGGTGCGTGACCTTACTGGGGGGGAGAGGTAATAAGTTCTACCGTGGAAGATCACCTTCAGTTCCTGGAGTCCACGGCAGATGGAGGCGCTGCACTGCTAAGAAGATATATGGGGTATGAACCCCAGAAGCCTGTTCCTGTGTCCCCACTACCATCAGCGGGTGACTCAGCCCTCCTGTTGCCAGCAGGTATATGCACCATACACCCTGTAATTGCCCCTATCTGCGATTGGGTGGGGGAAACACCGTCACACATATCTCACAGTATAGCATGAAAAGTCCAGTCCAATTTGATCCAGAGGGTGCTGCTTTCTTAGTGTAGCCCTGGGTAGTTTTGGGCTACAGGTCTGCCCTCCTCCTGGCAGTCATACCTGGTAATGGTAGGTGCCAGGAGCAATCATGGGGTTTACCCACACATGCTGTGCAGTGAGTCAGAGAAGGTAGTGTAATCAGGCTCTGTGTCCAATTAGAGACACAGGGGTGGTGCTTACTGGAGCTGTACTTAATGCATGGCACTTCCTGATTTAGTCGGTCTGCCCGATCATGAGAGGGGCAAGGTTACCCGTACCCAGCTATCAGGGATCTGTCAGGCTTGAGGCCCTCCCTCCGGGGAGCGTGGGGTAAACCTATACCTCCTATCCCACCAGGGGATAGGGGGAAGTGCAAGAACCACTCTTGGTGCTCTTGGTTGGGAGTGAGTTCAGGGACATCCTGAAGGTGAAGAACTTCAGTTGCTGTAATTGAGACTGCTGCTGAATCCAGGAACTCAAATAAAGCATCCTGACCTTTTATAAAATACCTCCTACCTGAGACTGAAGTACAGTCATGTGAAAAAGAAAGTACACCCTCTTTGAATTCCATGGTTTTACATATCAGGACATAATAACAATCATCTGTTCCTTAGCAGGTCTAAAAATTAGGTAAATACAACCTCAGATGAACAACAACACACGACATATTACACTGTGTCATGATTTAACAAAAATAAAGGCAAAATGGAGAAGCCATGTGTGAAAAACTAAGTACACCCTTACTGCTTCCATAGGAATTAAGATGCTAAGTAGCAGACAGGTGCTGCTAATCAAATGGAAGGAAAGGGGTGAATCCGGAGCAACAACATACAGCCCAATGACGTCAGGTCCCGAGTTTGAACACCGTAGCTTTATTGAAAACACACAGATGGAACAGCAGGCTGCAGCACAGCCTCCTCCTCTACGCGTTTCATGCTCTATTGGCGCTTCGTCTAGGAGTGAGGAGGGTGCCTGCAAGCCCAACATTTAAAGCACAAACCCCGCGAACAGGGACTTAATTTAATTTGTAACATCTGTGGACCTCAGGAGAAAACACATCTGTCTCAGTGATCGCATAATGAGCATGTAGTAACCACATGAATTAAACATGAAAGATAATGTTCTAATTTTCTTATTTTATGTTTGAAAAACGAATTTAAGCAATCTCTTGATGGTACTAATTAGCTGAAAACATTAATAAAAATGAAGATAAAAACATATAAAGTTAATAAATGTTGCAAATAGTTGGGTCTAATGAAACATGATCTTTCAATATTTGTACTTATAATTGTATAGTACTTTGTAGAATAAGATTTCTAATGAATCACAGATCCCAAAAGAAACAAATGGGAAAAAGGAGGAGGGGAGGGGAAGGAAAGGAGGGGAGGGAGGGGGAAGAAAAGGGGGGGGGGGGCAAAAAAGAGGGGAAAGGATGAAAAGGGGGGGGCAAGGAGAGCAGAAGTATTCATAACATAATAAACATTATCATATGTATAAAAATACAATATATGAGTAAACTTTTAGAAAAAAATGCAATCATAGAAAACATCTTAGATCCCAATCGACATTCAGTTCATTGGGCTGCAACGTATTAAGAGTAAGAATCCAGTTTGCTTCTCTTTGGTGGAGGATTTTAATCCTATCTCCACCCCGTAAAGCAAGCATGTCAAACTCAAATGCTAATCTTTAGTGAGGAATCATAAAAGCAAGGGATGCAACCCTTCTACGCGTTTCGTGTCTGGCACTTTATCAAGAAGACACGAAACGCGTAGAAGGGTTGCATCCCTTGCTTTTATGATTCCTCATTAAAGATACTATTTTTGGCCAGACCTGTTCTTCATTTGGATCGCGGTGCGCTGCACTCTTTTCTACATTGCTGGACCCCATTTCATTTCAGCAGCACGCGGTGGAGGGGAGACTCTGGTGACCAGTTAATACTGTGAGTACCTAGGGCTAGCCCAATGAGGTAGGGGAGGCTGTCTCTGGACTACCTACCCCAACCTTCAGGGTATCTGGTGCCCCATTACTTATACTCAGTGTTACATTTATTAATGTCTCAATACCCAGAGTGTGTTTCCCCTCCTTCCTATGTAAAGTACACTTTGAGCACCTTACCTCACCAAACCTCGTTTACTTATTTTAGGAATAAGATCAGACAAGCTGATCTAGTGGAGGATTGGTAATTCAGGAACTCCCCAGGTACATAAAACAAAAAGGAAATATATAGTACAGCACAGTTTATAAAATAACAAGAAGTGGACCCTGGGTGGGCCTGTGTTAGTCTTGAAGCACTGTGCCTGCTGTTCTCTGCACTACTGGACCTGTGGCCGGATTGCAGGCTCCCATTGGCTGGTCAACGCGGTGATGTCGTCTGCCGGGGGAACCCGGAAGTGTGATTTGCCTGCGAGACCTGTGAGACCGAGGGAAGCAGAGTGCCTGCAGCTGCCACATCTGCTGCCTGTGAGCAGAGCGCCGACGCCTTGGACCCAGAGTGGTCACAACACTTTTTTTTATTCTGTGGCGATGTGTTTGTATTTGGGCTCACTGCTCACTTCATTTTATCTTATAAACTGTGCTGTGCTATATATTTCCTCTTTGTTTTATGTAACTGGGGAGTTCCTGAATGATCAATCCTCCTATCCACCAATCCACCAATCCACCAAGCTAAGATCAGCTTGTCTGATCTTATTCCTCCGAACATCATAGTGAGTGGAAATTTATTGCATTTATTGCACATTTACTTGCACTTTATATTTGTTGATTCCCACAGGAGTTTGCGCTTAAGGTCTTTTTGCTATATTTTGGAACAGTATGTGCAAACTAGGTAGAATTGTATTTTTTTTAAATGTTTTTTTTTGTCACCCCCTTTGTACTGCACTATATATATTAGTTCGTCAAACATAAATAAATGTTGACGATTATGATGATAATAATGCTCTTGATTTACGGAGTCAAAGAGACTTTTCCAAGGTAGGGTGCACCTGACCATACTAGTGACTCGGATAACTGCCAAGGTCATGGACTTTTCTACAAGGTATTTCCTTACTGTTGAAAGAGCACAATCCTCTGTGCATAATCTGTCCCCTGTGAGTGCCCTGTGTTTCTTCCCCAGGAGCTGCTGCAGTCAACGGTCAACTGTACCTTTTTTTTCGTTACCGATACTTCAAGGGCTACGTATCATCATCCCAGGGCAGGTAATTTACAAAGTGGCTTATGACGCAGTTCTACCTAATTGGTCAAAATCCTTTGTAATTTACTTTATTTTTCACCCTGATCATTATGTAATTTTTGAGAAATGTTCAGATTGTTCAGATAGAGAGAAGTGATACTTCACCACTTCCATTGCAATCCTTGAATTGTAATGTAATAAGTAAATGAATATATGGTTACTAGACTTCGGGGTGCCCTTGGCCTTAAAACGGTCATTATGAAATGTTACTAGATGACGTTATAATAACATTTATTTCAGCTTATAAACAATATGTATTTCTTATAGGGTGTTGACAATTTACACATTGCTGTACATAGAATTTTGCAAGCTCTGACAAGCAGAACATATCATTTAATCGTGTGGCCTGAGGCTAGACTTGTAATTGGTGTGAAGTGCACTCTGCAAAATTGCCGGTGGGCCCGCTCTGACTGTCCAAATCTCCCAGAATGCCTAGGAGACTCACTCAATCTTGCATTGTCTCTGGGTAATTTCCCTTGACAGTCTCTGTGTGAATGAGGTTCCGTGCCCGTCATACCCAGGATAACTGTTACCCCATCGGCAGCCCTGTCTATCAGTGTATATATGTCTTAGACAGTCTGCTCTGTATCTACCAGTGCACGTATGTGTATATATTTATGAGCGCATTTATGTATGTATGCATGCACTATTATCTTTTCTTTTTGTCCATAATGACTTTACAGTAGGCCCTACCAGCACTTACTCTGGGTGGCCCCTTGATACCCCAGTCTGACATTGCCTGAGGTACAGAGACATAAAGACACCTGATAAACGTGCTAGATAACAATGCCGCAAGCTGACATCTGTGAATGTACTGGGGCTTGGTCCCATAGGATCAGACTCTGGACTCTCCACGCAGTGTTGTTGTTTTTCTTCCGTTGCTCTGACTGTGAATAGCCTCAACCAGTGAGGAAAAACATCCCCTCAATCAGAGCCGGTTTCTATGTTTTCCCTGGCACCAGCTGAGGTCTTTTTCCTGGCTGCTTCCTGTTGCTTGTTTTTCACTCTGGGACTGAGTTGTAAATGGGTTGTGAGCTCCTTCCCTGACACTTACTGCAATACAGTGACATGAAAGAGTCCTTTGGAGCAGTAGCTTCACCTAAAATTAACCCTTTTGCAAAGGTAGCAACCTTCTGTACAAGAAGCCAGAGCTATTAATAATTAATCTGAATGTACTTTGGGGTCATATATAACATCACAAATGCAAGGTGACTACCTTCTGTCTTCAAAATATCAAGGCTATATTACAATACAGTGCCCAATAGGGCTTAGAAAAGAATATAGCCCAAACAATAGACACAGATATATTTTTTAATACTTTATTATCTAATATATATTATGGTGTCAGCGTTTCCCACTTCAAAATCAAACAGTTCCTGACAAAGAGCAGGATGTCCTTTACAAAGCACATGCGGCACAGCTGTCCTGTAATGCACTGTAGTAGAGATGTGAGAACTTGCCAAATTAGCTTAGCCCGTTTTGCTCACGCTTTCGTAAAACGTTTGAGCTTCATCAAAAAGTTGGATAGGACCTTCTAGCCTAAGATGAATGGTCAAAAATTACAATTGGTATTCCACCGGAGAAGAATCTACCATGAGATTTCTCTCCCTACCTCTTCCCTAACCCATTGTGACGGGCGCCCGCCACAAACTGGACTGGACCGCGAGACTGAGGTGGGGATATAGAAACACTGGCCTGAAGCCGCGAGGTTCGCGTCCGGAATGCAGAGTCGTAGTCGTGGGTAGCCGGGTCAGGATTGGAGAAGGGAGGATCATAGTATAACTTGCCGTGGTCAAGGATAAGAGAAGGTATGGATCGTTGGGGTCACTAGCCGTAGTCGAGGGTTGGAGAGAATCAGGATCGTTGTAGAGAAAAGCCAAGGTTCAGTTGAACTGCAAGATAAAACACCGCGAAGCAGCAAGGCAAGGCAGGACAGGCGATATAAAGTGCTTGCGACCAGCACGTCGTCACAAGGAAAGAATATCTATGCTCAGCCAAATTGCAGCAGCAATAGGTGAGAATATAAAGGGAGAGAAGCCCATAGCTGAGGCGTCTGCAGTTGGTGCCATCTCGGGAGCGACGCCTGCGACCGATCCTCACACCCATATATTTTTAGACTGTTGAGAATTTAACTTGCAAAATTAAAAAAAAAAGTTTAAAAAAACTTTAAAAAAAAAGTTAGAGTTTTGGAAGTTTAACAAAACCGGACAATTTTGCCAGGTTCGCAAATTTAGGAGAAAAGTTTGCACTTTCATCTCCAGTCTATACACAACCCCATGGTAGAAGAGGCCCTTGGTATACAGTCAGTCCCTGGGCTCGGTGTCCACTTAAGCAAAGACTATGCAACGAGGCAGGGCCAAAACGTGATGGAATGTGCCATTCTGTACATACACAGATGCCTTCAGTGCATGGCCAAACTAACATGAATTCCACTCTGTAGGTCCAATAATGTTCTTATGCTTGTTGGTGTACTTCCTTGATGCTACATTTATCCACTGCAGCAACTCAGTAGCGTAGCCTGGATTAATTTGCAGATGATACTGGGCACTACATCTACTGTTGGGAGGTGGGGGGCAAGACAGATGTCCCAAAGCGCAAAACCTGAAAAATGTCTTAAAGGCAAAGGGACATATCGCATAATAAGAGATTGATGTGAGAGGAATAATGTTTATTCAGCACATCTTCCATAATTACAGAAAGGTACAAGCAAAGGGAACCGAGAATGCATTTGCATAACTCATACAGATCCCCAGGCCTGCTTCATTGACACCATTGTTATTTGTAATACAGTGATTAAAGCACGGACAAGGATTTGGGGTAATGTCATACAAATAAACTCACCCAGTGTGCCTCTGTTTAGGTCTAAATGCAATAAGCTCCGTTATGCTACTCAACGTGACGTAAGATAACACATCGTTATCCTACAATAAAGTGACATTGACCCTTTTCTAATTGGATGAAGAAAGGAAGTTGTATTTTCACGTAATTTGCTTTGTGGATACAGAGTTAACTCAGGGAACATACAGTAACATCCGTTCCGATATCAGGTAACGTCACGTTATGAGCCCTGAGTTTACATAGTTTTGTGCATCTAGGCCTCAGTCACTTCAAACATGGATGACAAGGTGGACCTTTTTTCTGCTGTATTCCATCCCTTTTTTTAATAAAGTTTTTGATAACGAAGAATAGAATCCGAAAACCCAGTCAATGACGATGTTACATCTTTTTGTCTTACTAGTTTGAGCCTAGATACTAGTCCTGTATTGTGAATCTTATACAGTAGTTGCAAACCAGACACAATAAGGTTATAGTGTGTAAAAAACAGAAAGTGAAAAAGCCCTCTACCGCACATGGTGCAACAAAGACACGGATCCTGGCATCTCAATGTCTTCCATAGGTCCCCATAACTGCTCCAGTCAATTGTCGTTCAAAAGCTCTAGGGAAACATCCATGTTTAAAATGAATAGGAAGCCTTTAACATTTACATTTTTATAACTTACCCATAAAGGTTCTAAATGTGAATTACTAAGGCATCACTTACACAGAAAGTAATAATCATATGAACAAACTGCTATACTCTGTATTTTGCTCTCCCGCCAACCTTTTTCTTTCCTACGCTTCTTATGCTATTTCTATTGTCTTAGTCTCTCTCCTTTTTTTCTTCCAGGTTGGGTCCTATGTATATGAATGCTGGATTCCTGTTGGTGCTATTGGGTCAATCTGCAGCTGGCATCCTACATGTGCTCTTCTCACATTATCTTGGGTGGGAGATCCTGTCTTTCTTCATACCAGCTAAAGACCTGTGATAGGAGGAGACCATTCACACTATGTAGCCAAACACCCATCCTTGTTATTATTTGCAAGGCAACAAGACATGCGTGTGATTAAAATTCTGCTGTAGAAGAAGAAGGTTTTACTTGACATGAGTTATGACATGACTCTGTCTCTTTTTAGACCCGCTGGAAACTGCTTCATAGTTATTACAATTATTAATGACATATTAGGAGCGATCAGAGAGAACAAATGTTTCAGACCCATCATGGTCCATCACAAAGGGTTATTATTGTTACTGTGGACTATGTGACCTAAGAGGAGAGTCTTTACCTACCTTGATTAACTGGACTATAAGGTAATCTCATGGACTTCTTTTCAAACAATTAAGATTTTTTTTTTTAAGCATTTCCTTGCGTATTTTGACCTTTTTTTTCATAATTTGGAAAAAAAAATCCAAAACTTTAACCAAATAAATTGAGTTTTAGCAAAATCAGAACCAAATGCTTTTTTTACCCCGCCAAACCAAAATGGAAGGGAAAGTGCCCACCCATACCACATACAACACCCCGTATACGGGAAGATACGGTATGGCCCCATTTAAGTGAATAGTCTGCAAAGGGTCCTATTTACTGAGCCATGCTTGAAGGTGTGTTATGCAGCAGCACTCCGTAGTAAATATGGTCCTAGATACCCTTCTCCAAATCAGTGAAGTTTACAATTTGAAAGCTTGGAAGGTGGGAGCTTTCCTTATGTTGACAAAGCTTGGGCCCTTCTGCCAAGAATGCTCTCTTTCCAATCCTAGTTGATTTGAAAACTAAGCAGTGCATTGTTAGTTGATCCGAGTAGTAGCCATTTTGAGATGGCCTGGCTGTCAGTCATTAATCCAGTAGCTTGAGTTCTTCACAGCTGATTGATGTCACTGCGAAGAAGATGGGGAGGGCTGTGTGCAGGTAGAGACAGGTAGGGAATATTTAGCCTAGATATAAATGAAATACAGGAAAAAAAATAACTAGAAATGTACACGAAGGGAAAATGCCATAGCACGGAGCAGTGTGGAACAACGACAGGGAAGAGAGAGTAGAATGTTTTGAAGAGACACTGAACAAGTGCTACGACTTAATAAGTGAGAGCAGGGTCACCTTTGCTGAGACCAATGCCCTTATTCAATAAGTAAAGCCTCTTCCCTGTGGCAGAGAAGATTTTATCCTATTTATTTGAATGGAGCTGATCTCTTCTCCAGCACTAGGAAGGTGCTTGACAGCATGTTCAATTGTGGCAATGGGGCCAGGCAAAAGTTCAACAGTATGAAATAGTACAAAGAAGTCCATTAGAATATGGGAAGACTGATCGCTCACAATAAGACTGTATGGGGAGAATCCATATGTGTTACTGGCTCTCAGTGCTACAGTGCTACAGTGCTCTCTGGATTGCTCCTAGGTATTGTAATGTCTTATCTGTTGCTGCTTCTCCTATCCTGGGTTATTGTTATTGGCAGTGGTTGACAAATCACCAAAAAATCTACTCGCCACCTAGTACCAAACATGTGCTGCTTGGGCCAATAGGAGCTCGCCACGATGTTAAATCCACTCGCCCGGGGCAAGCAAATGTATAGGTTTGTCGAACACTGGTTATTGGGGTAACTCATACAGTGACGGGAAATGATTAACAGCACTGGAATACAGACTGGCAGAAGCTCTTTGCTTGTTCTGATTTTCCTTCTTGAAAGCTGGATTGTTTATTGTAGTTTGGGTATCATTTTGTCTTTGTTTAGTGTTCAGGTGCCCTTTTCTCTACAAAAACACAACTCCTATGAGCACAGGTGCTAACATAGATAGTCACCAATTAAGAAAGAGATCCCTTGATGGCACGTAAAAACCACTTGGTCATCTTCTTACCCATAAAAACCTTTGACCCCTCTTAAACTCTGGCTGATATTTCCCATTTCCTTACTTCTTAACTCTACACAATATATATTTTCAAATGATTTGCCCTCTATTTTGCTGGGGTAGCATCCATGCATCTAGTGCCCTCCAGTTTAAGTGCTTGATTTCTCATTCTAGAATATTTTCTCCAGAGAAATTGAAATGTGACAATGTTTAAACCTTTCCTAAGTATTTTGGGGTCTTTTTTTTTTTTGGTCACAGAATGCAGCTTATAAAAACAATAGTTTGCAGGTACAGAATAAAATAACTTCTTCTGAGTTTTCTGATGGGTATACAGTAGAATGCAATGCGATGAGGCACATTAGATTCCAGAATACAGAGATGGATTGGAACTATGGCTCTGACACAGAGATCTGATGGAACTCTAACTGGAGATGCTGTTACCATGGAAGCTTTATCTGCAACATAGACATCCACATCGGAGGAAGAAGAAAAGACCAACAGGTAAGATGGTCTTTGGCTTGTCACAGTAAACTGGAGACAGTTCTCAAACCCATCTCTTTTATTGTTTACCAGAAAGATTGTGGTCAGAGCTTCCCAGTTCCCACTATTTGTGAATAGTCGAAATACCGATGGACATGTTATCAATTTTTATCTGCAATTAAAACACCGCCCGAACCCACCCATAAATAATCACACCCACTCTCCCTCAGTATACGAATGTAAAAAGTCCAGGAGAGTACTGGCATATGCTATTATAGTTCTTTAATAAAAGAAACAGGGAAAGGTACATCACATGATGCCTAAAAATATATGTGGAAAAATGTAAGTGGAACATTTTAAAAACCAAAATGGGTATATCCATTATTGGAAAAACTCTGCAATATATTAAAGTTTTTGTCATCAATTTCCAATTTTGTTAAGTACTAGCTGAAAGTACCTGGCATTTCTCAAGAATTGTAGGAAACCGAAAAATATTGAGATTTATAAATGGATAATTAAATGTTTTAGTTTCTTAATGTGAAATCCCCTGCTAAAACAACAACAACTCCACCCATAATAGTTTCATTGCCTCTGAGGTCCTCAAGTGTTCGATCAAGAGTCTGTAATGAGTGTTTGTGGGACATTGTACTCTTTGGCGGCTCCTGTATCTTTGCTAATGTTGCAAATTGAATTTTCAGTGTGACCAAGATGAAGTGGTAGCTTGAGGGTTGTATGACAGGAACATGTCACATGATGTCTTCAGTTATGTCATTGCAGATGTCATTTGTGATGTCATATGTGATGTCATCAGTGATCTAATTTGTGAATTGTATATGAACATAAACAAAAACCTGCTCCTTGATCTCAGAAACCATCATGCTAAATTTGGTTACGATATTTTAAGAGGTGTCCAAATGCATAGCAAACAGACAAACATCTTTCCAAAATATATAGCAGATGCTATGATTTTCTTAGGCAGACATGTTCCTTATGTCTTAACCTATCCTACTTCACACAAAAAGTTATTTACTGGTGGTGAACATGAGTGTACATAAAATCCATAAAAATAGCCCCAATGCATAAGCATGAGCCCGTTAACTATAAGGAGTGGGCTCATGACTATAGTGATGAAACCCTGCAGATGGTTAAGAGTTACGATTTTGAAGGATGACTAGGATTGGTTAGTTGATGCTAGGCGTGGGATTAGATGTCTTGTTAGTTGGGCTGCAGGGTCAGCCATTTTAGGTAGCACTAGGTGAGAAGTTGGAGATGTAGTGTGGGGGATTAGTTTAGTTGTTTAGCTATTTTACTTACCTTTAAGAGTATGTACAGGTCAGGCAACATCAGGACAGAGCAGGAGTGCCCAAAGAAGGGTGCAGGTTGTGGGGAGATGTCACCTTGGGATTTGGAGAGATTGTTAGGGTTGGTGTAGGAGCAGGCTCTGCGCGATGGTGGGCGTGGTGGAGGGGACACTTTAGAACAGATGATAAGGCCTCAGGGGATGATAGCATAGGTGGGGTGAAGGCTGCTGAGGAAGATCTGGTTGCAGCACCTACGAGGGCCAGAAGATAAAGGACTCCAGAGAAGCTGAGTCACAACTCTGTGTCTGCAGGCAATCCAAGGAAGCAGATGAAGAGAGAGAGGGAGGATGGTGAGGAGAGCAGCAGCCCACCTCCCTCTAACCCCCACCTCCCACGGGCTGGTTCCAAGGCGATAACCAGAATGGGAATGGAGGAAGGACCTAGGGTGGTAGCGAGGAGGAGGGGTGGCAGGCCTAAATGGACTGACCACTGCAGAGAGAAGCACGGGGTGTGGCGTCGAGATGCTGTGCAGCCCTTGGGTGGAGCTGGAGTGGTGTCACATGGGTAAGGCGTGCAGGAGAAAAGCTGCAGCATGGCAGCATCAAGTGGTACTTAGGAGCAGGAGGAGCGCAGGGAGGCCCAGTAAGGGACAGATCGGCTGGGGATACAAAAGGAAGATTGCTCAAGGAACAGACCTGGCCCATCTGGAACATCTCCCTATAGAAGATCTACCTGTAGTTCCCGAAAAGGGTACCAGAGAGTATGTGATGAGGCACATTTTGGACTCTCGCAAACACTTAGAATACCTTGTCAATTAGAAGGGCTATGGCCCGGAGAACCGTTCCTGGGAATCAGTCACTGATGTGAATGTGCCCAGGTTTGTCCACTAATTTCCCTCATGTTAGCCTACCAAGCCTGGGCCTTGCGGGCATGCAGCCTTTTAAAGGGGGGGATACTGTCATGTCCCGAATGCTTGTCCGTTCCGGATACTTCTCTAACCCAGGAGCAATGGTAATAGAACGATTAAGCGCCAGCTTCTTCACAGTGATATAATGTTCAAACAGATAAATATACTTTGAATCCTTTGATAGAACGCCTCTCCAAAGAATCAGACTTTCCAAGAGTCTGTGGAAGAAAATCCAAAACAGATTTTAGGCGCAAAAAATCTCAGGGTCACGATAAAGGTAGAACCTTTTTTCAGATAGATAACATCACCTTTTGTTCTGTTTTGGAAAGTCCTCTAATATAGAAACATAAGTGAATAAATCACTTTTGGACGCATACAGGTTGCCCTGAGCCTCCTTCAGGTAGAGCTGTAGTGTCAGTGTTCTTTCGGGCCCCTGAAGAAGCTGTAAGTTAGCAGTGAAACACGTAGGGCAAGGGTGGCCGGAGGGACTGTATATTGGACAGCACCGAGGATCCCTGACGAACACGCCGAAAAACACAGACACCACAGCCCTACCTGAAGGAGGCTCATGGCGACCTTTATGCGTCCCAAAGCGATTTATTCAATTACGTTTCTATATTGGAGGACTTTTCCAACAGGGAAGACAAGTTGACGTCATCAATCTGAAAAAAGGTTCTACCTTTATAGGGGCGCTGAGATTTTTCATGCCTAAAATCTGTTTTGGATTTGCATCTGTTGCACTCCTAAAGTTTGTGACTATAAAAGCCCATGAAGTGCTGCCCTCCTTGCTGCTGCAACAGATTATGCCCTATTCTGTTGTTGCCTGTCTGCCTGCTTGGCTCTGTGGTTCATTGCTGGACTTACCCCCTACTATTTGGACCCTTCTCTCTCTACCGGATCTCCCATGTATGAGCCGTAACTGTCTGACCTCCCGTTTGCCTGGATCTGTGCCTGCCTCACAGCCTCTTCATTGCTGGACCCCTGTCCTCGTCTGGACCTTTCCTCGATCCTGGAACCCTACTTCCTGGTTCAGTTCTCTGCAAATTCCATCGTGGCCCCCGAGTGCAGCTCGTTACCCCCTTAAGTGTTATTGGACGTGGTTGGGGGTGGCTCCCGGTTAGCTGCGGTGGTTATTCTTCTGTTCCTGTGTGCTCTGCTGACTGTGTTGTCACAACACGTCTCCATGGGCAAAAGTTTATGCAAGGAGACAGTGCACTATGCTGCTAGCTAGTTTTGATTAGATTCCTAGACAGGCTTTGTGTAGAAGTATGTGTTCAAGAGAAGGTCAGGATGTCAGAAAGTGTGGATGATGGAGATGCATCCTCCTTCCGTTGCACCCTAAGCAAAAACATTGCCAGATTGCTCTTGCTACAATGTAGATGTGGCATTAAAATGCCCCCAAAACTGCATGTTTTCTTACTAAAGTAGCTGTTAGCTTTAAATGTGTGATGCGCTTTACATCTCATTGGGATAAAAGTGATATACAGTATAAAGAACGTTTAAAAAAAATAAAAATATTATTATTATTATTGCCGGCAAACCTAAATGCAGAGTATGATAACTTTAAAGCAGCAATCCCACCCAAAGTTTTTTTTACGCTAACCCAAACTGAAGGGCCCCCTAGAGTTCATTTGTATTTTTTGTGTGTGCTGTTTTTGACACAAAAAAACTACAAATATGGCTGCATGGCATTCTTTCTCAGTAGACAAACCTATTCAGTGATTAAGAAGTGGGGAGACCCAGGAAGTCGGGGACCATAGATCAGCTGAAATAAATGGTGAATGAAATGTTACCTACTAATGTCTCCTCGGTAAGTGGTGGGCAGTGGGTCCCAGTGCCCAAAAAATCAGAGCCTCTAACCCCTGTATGCCCCCTTTGGCCCTCTCCTCCATAGTACCCCACTGCAGTGCTATGGATTTTGAGGCAAGATTTTTCCCAGCTCGTATTGATTGACAGCTGCTGAGCTGTGCCCCAGAATTCTTAGTTGCAGCTCTGGTTCTGCACCATGAGGCTCACCAGGGAAAATTAGTTAACAAAAAAAACAAACAAAAAAAAAACATCCAGATGCTGGCCTGGGCAATGACTTGCAAATGACCACACAGTATGTCACTCTTTGCTTCTTGTCCATTTTAACATGAAACCCTATAATCTTATGCCTGCCGCTTTACACAGCTTTTCAGCACAGCCTGGGTTAAAGAAGTGCATAGCTAGTAAGCCTACTCACAGACAGCTGTTTTGACCTTTTGGGTCTCGTCATTGTGAGTAGTGGGTAATAGGACATAGTCCAGAAACTAGTGCTGCATAACTCAATAAGAGGGTACAGTATAGTAACTACATATATATAAGTCAATTAGAACTGCAGAAAAATCTTGAGGTCCGCGGGAAGTATGAGATACATTCCATGTAATTAGTTGGAGTCAAGCATATATGTGTGCAATCGAAGGAAAATATCCCATGGTATGAGGGGGAGGGATAGTCAGAGGGCTGTAGCTGCAGCGAGTCCACCGACTCCCACCCCTACACGTAGACCCCCAAGTGACACTGATGAGAGAGCACTGGCCCTTGAAAGAAAAATGAAATGCAAAAGACATGATGTTTGAAACTCACGATACTGGAACCTCCTGCAGCGTCGGGATGAGATGCCTTCCCGGAAAGGTGACGGTGCACAACCACGATAAAAAAAGCAGGATGTGTGTAAGAGACATGTGCAGAGGTACACACAGGGAGACAGTTTTGGGGAAATGAAACCATGGCTTTATTTAGCCTGTCCCTTTAAACAATGCACAGCATACCAAAATAAAAAAAATAAACAAACAGCCTATCCCCGTGTAAGCAAAATAGAGTCCAAAAGACCAAACCTGGGGCTTCAAAAAGATAATCACAACAGTTTTTGAGACAGAGTTCGTGATGGTCAATAAACAATGTCAACTTCTTAAAGCTTAAATGTCTTGATAAAAAGGTATCCAACCAGGTTCAAATTAAATTTTGTAGATGATCAGTCTTGGGCTTACAGTTAAAGCATTTGCAAACCAATAGTGCCTTCCTGGTTCTGCTCTTCTTGAGAGCCTGCACAAACCAGCTACAATACGCAAATAGAAGTGGCACATTGAATACTCTTAGTCCATAACTGTACACTTCCGTCCACCTATGTACTGTAACAGACTGTATCTGTGATTTAAATAAAGGAGCCTTGATAAAGTGCGTGGGCACGAAACATGTCGGCTCCGTTTTTTTATCTTGACCCGATGAATGAATAAAGCTGAATTTTGAAGTTACCCTCTCTCCATCAATTTTTGTTCTGGTGGTGCATCACGTTTTCCTACTTTTATCCCTGTGTAAAGGCTAACTCACTTCCCCAGTCCCTCTCTGCAAGACTGGGAGGAAAAGCCCCTTACCAGCCTGTCACCCCAAAGTCTCAAGAGGTACCTCAAAGCAGGTGGCACTTCAGGTCAGTCTCTGGTTCCGGATAGTTGCCTGGTCCCTTGGGTTCTTGCTGTCAGCACACAGCCCTCCGGTGTGCTCACGGCATCATCTCCTCGGTCAGCACAGTTATGACTGTGCTAAGGAGTCTCTCTAGGTCTGTCCCCAGCAGGGTTTTTTTACCCTCTGATAACCCAGGTGGAGCTGGTTAATTGACTATCTGCAATTAACCAGCTCTATGCTGGATTTCTCAGACCACTAAAGGCTTTTATTTAAACAGGGATAAGTCCCTGTTACAACATGACGGAAGAGATTGGAATTTTTTAAATATAAAATAATCATGCAACAAAACAGGTAACAAAAAATCCTCTGACGCATTTCACACTGAAAGGTGCTTTGATAAAACGTGTACTTTTTTCTTCTCAGCTCGTCAGTGTGAGTAATTTTGATAGAAATAATTGTTTGCCTACAAAATACCACTGGTCCTAACTATTATGCTGAGTGATACATTATTTATGATAATACTACTCCTTAGTCTAAGGATCATAACCAAGGTTCACACCCCTTTATCTTACTCTTCTTCTTACAGATTAAGTGATTCTGAAGTCCACCATTCTACATACTTTCTCTACCTCCCACTTCCACCACAGAGCACCATGGATGGTCACATTTTCTGTGGTCCTTTCGTTATCCAGAGCAGTATCCCCTCCCGCAAGTTCAAGCCTAAGAAGAGTCCCGTCCGGCAGACCTCTTCCATGTCCTCCCTCTACTTGCTCAATCATCGTTCAAGGCTGGATGAGCTGGGACTGGACTACGGCCTCCCCAGAGTCCAGCTGGACAATCAGCTATGCTATGTGTTCCGCAATGGCAGCTGGGTCACTGAAGGTTCAATCCGCTCGGACTCCATCCGCTCGGACATCCAAACTAAGTCAGCTGTTAAGCAGCTGGTGGCCAGGAACAAGATCTTGATGGAGGAGAACAATTATCTGAAGCTTCAGCTGGATGTTGTCATGGACATGCTGACTGAGTCCACAGTCAGACTTAACACCTCTGACGAGCAGCTCAGGAGCAAGACAAGCCTAACAGACGTGGCGAACAATTAATCGGTGGAGCTCCTAATGCAGTCTGGACAGAAACCCTCCTGCACCTAGGTATTGGAGGACCATTGGTTCTTATCTCCACTCTTACAAATAAAAATACAGTTCCCTGCAATTATATTATTTGTATTTATTGCACTGACAGGTCTATAAAGGGTAGGACACAGCCTTGACCTTAATGGCAGGGAGTCATCATTCGCACTTTTGCAGCCAAGTCAGCGATACCTACCATTAAGTCAATGGTAGATATCTTCAATTCGGCGGCAATAGTGCGTATCACGCTTTGATGACTCCTGGCCAATGCATCTGAAGGAGCGCTAACGCCTAGCACCACTTAGTTAATCGAAACCATTTTTTTTTACCAGAAGAGCTGACAATTCAGTAATTTTCTTCACTAAACCTATCAACATATGTAGTCCCACTCTCGGGAAGTAATGTAAGGTGTTAATGGCCTCAATGGGTTAACTGGGTGGTATCACTCTAGTGCTGAAGGGGATTGACACTCCCTTGCAGGTCTTGTGACCAATGTTCTAGAAGCAGGTTCAGAGTTTTGGCAGAGGGCCTCACCTTGAGTCCTGTAAATATGTTTAAGTTTATATATATAAATATGTGTATTAATAGTGTCCTATCCCTATATATTCTTTTTCAGTAAAGGCACATGCCCCATATTGTATTGTATTGTATTGTATGTCTTTATTAATGTCCATTAATGTACATAGCACTTCACAGTAGTAATACATGTGGTAATAAAATAAATAACAGATAATATAAATAACAGATCATGGGAATAAGTGCTTTAGACATAAAAGTAACATTAAGGAAGAGGGGTCCCTGCCCCGAGGAGCTTAAAGTCTAATTGGTAGGTAGGGAGAACGTACAGAGACAGTAGGAGGGAGTTCTGGTAAGTGCGTCTGCAGGGGGCCAAGCTTTATGTATCATGTGTTCAGAATATCCACAGTACTATTCATATGCTTCTTTAAGCAACTGTGTCTTAAGGTGGGTTTTAAAGGTGGATAGAGAGGGTGCAAGTCGGTTACTGAGGGGAAGGGCATTCCAGAGGTGTGGGGCAGTCAGTGAAAAAGGTTTAAGGCGGGAGAGGGCTTGAGATACAAAGGGGGTAGAAAGAAGACATCCTTGAGAAGAACGCAATAATCTGGATGGTGCATAACGAGAAATTAGGGCTGAGATGTAAGGAGGGGCAGAAGAGTGTAAAGCTTTAAAAGTGAGGACAAGAATGGAGTGTGAGATGCGGGATTTGATCGGAAGCCAGGAGAGGGATTTCAGGAGGGGAGATGCTGAGACAGATCTAGGAAAGAGTAGAGTGATTCTGGCAGCAGCGTTTAGGATAGATTGTAGGGGAGACAGGTGAGAGGCAGGAAGGCCGGACAGCAGGAGGTTACATTAATCAAGACGGGAGAGAATGAGGGCCTGAGTCAGAGTTTTAGCAGTCGAGCAACAGAGGAAAGGGCATATCTTTGTTATATTGCGGAGGAAAAAGCGACAGGTTTTAGAAATGTTTTGAATGTGAGGGGCGAATGTGAGAGAGGAGTCGAGTGTGACCCCTAGGCAGCGTGCTTGGGCTACTGGGTGAATGATCGTAGTTCCAACAGTAATGTGGAAGGAGGTAGTAGGGCCAGGTTTGTGAGGAAGTATGAGGAACTCTGTTTTAGCCATGTTGAGTTTTAGGTGGCGGAGGGCCATCCAGGATGATATAGCAGAGAAACATTCAGAAACTTTGGTTTGTACAGCAGGTGTAAGGTCGGGTGTTGAAAAGTATATTTGTGTGTCATCAGCATAGAGGTGATAATTAAACCCAAAAGAGGTTATTAGGTCACCTAGAGAGAGTGTGTACAGAGAAAAGAGAAGAGGTCCCAGGACAGAGCCCTGGGGTACCCACACAGAGAGATCAATAGAGGAGGAGGAGGAGGTGTTAGCAGAAGAGACACTGAAAGTACGATGGAAGAGGTAGGATGAGATCCAGGATAGAGCTTTGTTCTGAATACCAAGAGTATGGAGAATGTGAAGGAGAAGAGGATGGTCCACGGTGTCAAATGCTGCAGAGAGGGCGAGTAATATGAGCAGAGTGTGATGACCTCTGTCTTTGGCAGCATGGAGGTCGTCAGTTATTTTAGTGAGGGCTGTTTCTGTGGAGTGAGCAGTGCGGAAGCCAGATTGTAGAGGATCTAGGAGAGAATAGGTGTTGAGAAAATGGAGCAAGCGAGAGAATACAAGACGTTCAAGGAGTTTAGAGGCAAAAGGCAGGAGGGAGACAGGTCGATAGTTAGAAAGACAGGTAGGGTCAAGCTTGCTGTTTTTGAGTAATGGCATGACTGTTGCATGTTTGAAGGAAAAAATAGGGTAACCCCAATTATCGAGGCCACTACCAGGCACTATGGAGTGTGTTTAGGAAAGAAGGTTTGACGCCGGTATATAGGTGATGCAGGTAATAAGGCAATATATGGGTATCTCCGATACTAACAAGGGGAGTGGGGTACTGTAAAACCGGTTAGAGGTACAAGGGGACACCTCCCAAGGGGGCGCCCCCAAGTAAATCACGGCCCGGCTACCAATATATCCTCACCTGTCTCCCCTGTGTATCGCGTGGAGGTCCCTTGAAAGCCGTTCCTGTTTGCGGCTGCAAGCTTGATCCTGGAGGTCCCTTGAAAGCCGTTCCTGTTTGCGGCTGTAAGCTTGATCCTGGAGGCTCTGTGTGCTGGGATTCTGCTTGCTGGCGTCTGCGTGCCCCAACTGGATATGACGTCACAGATGAAAAAAATAGAGATTGCTTCCGAGGTTCACAGCACCTTCACTCAGCCAGTTGTATGAATATAAAAAAGTTTATTAGTAACCAGCAATGTACAACAGCATGAACACTCTAGAGTGTTCATGCTGGTTACTAATAAACTTTTTTATATTCATACAACTGGCTGAGTGAAGGTGCTGTGAACCTCGGAAGCAATCTCTATTTTTTTCGCATGTTTGAAGGAGGATGGAAAGGTTCCAGAGCAGAGGGAGCAAACAATATAGGAAGGTTGGAGCACAACTGAATACAGGGTGGAAAAAACAATCTGCAAGAGAGTGTGTGTCCCAAAAAGGTTTAATGGATCAAACCATAAACTTACAGTGAGCCCACGGGCCCCCACCAACGCGTTTCGAGCAACGCTCTTTATCAAGGTGCATATCGATCCCCTCTTACCTGGTCTCTGATATACACTTAGTTTCCCGCCAAAACCTCCCGTCCGCTCGGCGCTTAGCCGCGTCACAAGTGGCGCGTCATGCGCGTCGCGCAACGGTGACGTCAGCGCGCACTGCGTGTATACAGATATGACAAACTTTATTGACAATTTACAATTACCTATTAAAGCATCCAAATAAAACTACATACATACAAGACCTGGCTACACAATGCCTTTATAACATATTAAAACCTATCTGATAAGACGTAGGGGGAAAGAAACAATATCCTTCCACATCCTACAAAATACAAACATACAAAATAGTAAAATAAATAAATCTGACACAAAATAAGCGCTTTTAAAATCCCAAAATAGTAAATCATATATATACATAATGTGTATATATTATGATGAATAAATGGGAAAACTAAAACAACATTGTATAATAGATCATGACATTCTATCCCCCATAATGCACAAACAAATATATGAGAAGTAATGATATCAGAGTAGGGTATCTGATTAATGATTTCTTTATTCATTTAATGAATTTAATTTTGCTTAATTTTATGCATAAAAGGGAGAATGTGATCAAGAGGTGTGATCAAAAAACCTGTAATGAAATGGTTAAAAGAAACCGTGAAGAAACTCCTAAGGGTTTAATCAAAACATAAGTTGATATTTATGACCATGGGATGATGAACAAGTAATGCCAAACAGTGCATAAAATTGAAAATACTCGTATGTGTATAAATGAATAACACATCTGTATAATATGTTAAGCACCGTTATCCTCTTGTTCCTCACCCCATGTGTAATATAGGTTTAGGTATAGTATAGTAGAGAATTCTTTATAGCAATAAGTGCATAATTGCCTTGACAAGTGGACAATGGATTTAGCAATATTATGTATTATCTATCCGAACCTGTTAATGCAAGAATGGAGTGAGGTCCCAATCTGAATTTAGACCATTTGGTATCTTAGTATTTAGGGTAAAGATCCAATATAGTTCCTTCTTGTCTAATGAGACGGTTCTGTTTCCTCCCCTAATCGGTTTAGGAATATGTTCAATACCCCTGTATTTCAGATTTTTTATATTCCCCAATCTGCAGTTTGTGAAGTGTTGGGCGACAGGATGGGTCAAGTCTCCTAATTTGATAAGTCTTATATGTTCCCTCATCCTAGCCTTCAGTGCTCTGGTGGTACGTCCTACGTACTGCTTACCACATCCACAGTCCAAGAGGTAGACTGTGAATGTGGTATCGCAATTAATGAAAGATGTTATAGGGAATCGTTGCCCTGTACTGTTAGATACAAATTCTTTACATGACTCCATGTGTGTGCATGACACACATTTAAGACACTTGAAGCAACCTGTGGGGAGATTACGATCCTGACCTGGCACTGATGAAAAAAGACTTCTCGTCACATAATTGGCTATAGTCTTAGCTCTCTTGAAGACAAATCGTGGCCCTCCTAAGTATACCTTTTGGAGCAGTGGATCTGCGGATAGGGTAGACCAGTGCTTTCTAACAATATTCTTTATACAGTTAGCCTGTGTGCTATATTGAGTTATAAACACCGGATCTGCCCCTTCCCAGTTTTCTTTTGTTTTACCTTGCTTAGTCAAAAGGTCATTCCTGTTCATACTTGCAACCTCTTTGAGTGATGTTTGCAAATCAGAGAGTGGGTAACCTCTTTCAACAAATCTTAATAGCATTTCTTGGGATTGTTTTATAAAATCCTCATTGTTCGTACAGATACGTCTAAGTCGTATGAATTGTCCTTTTGGAATAGATTTCCACCCTGTATTCAGTTGTGCTCCAACCTTCCTATATTGTTTGCTGTGACCATTGGAAGACCGGATGCACCTACCGGAGGAGGTATACCAGGAAGACCACCCAGCCGTGAGTTATATTACTCTTACACCCTACACCTTATTGTTCCACAGCGATATATCTGACTGGACACTAGCTAGTGGGAGTTGTTACTTACATTAGTGGAACTCCATCCAGGCCATCGTGCCATAGTGGAAATAGGTGTTATATCCAACAGGATTTTGGTTTGGTTTAATGCTCCTGGTACCCCTAGGATCTCTACACATGGAATTATTTTGTTGAAGGACTTTATTGCAGCTTTTGATCTATGTTTTTGAGCACCATACAGCATTTTTTACAGAGCAGAGGGAGGAGTTAAAAATGTGTGTGAGCGTAGGGATTATAGTAGGAGCAAGAGGTTTTAGGAGATGGGAGGGAATGGGGTCAAGAGGGAAAGTGGTAGAGGGAGAAGAGGCGATCAACAGCGACACATCCTCCTCTAAGACAGTGGAAAAAGAGTCAAGGAAGACAGGAGGAGAGTTAGGAAGAGGTGTGGGATGGGAGGAAGAAACAGAGGGATTTTCTGACGTATGGATTCCACCTTTTCCGTAAAATAGTCAGAAAAGTCCTGAGCGGAGATGGAGGAAGGAGAGGCAGCTGAGGGTGGTTTGAGTAGAGTATCAAAGACAGAGAACAGTCGGTGTGGGTTAGACTTGTGCATGTTGATTAGTGAAGAAAAGTAGGCTTGTTTAGCTAGTGAGAGGGCAGAGTTGAAACAGGATAGCATACATTTGTAGTGAAGGAAGTCTGCGAGAGTATGATTTCCTCCAGAGGCGTTTAGAGGAACGAGTGGAGGAACGCAGCAGGCACGTGTGGGAATTTAGCCAGGGTCTAGGATTAGAAGGGCGAGTGCGTGTTTTAGTGCAGGGTGTATATAGTTAGCACCTATTGTAATGGCCCAAGATTGTTCTCATGTGGGAAGAGCAGTGAGCATGTGCTTAGCAGGAGTTCATAGAATAGTAGCTCTACTAAATCGGATCGGCCCCACTGGAAGCTCCGTAGTAAGCTCCCGATCCATTATGTATGGACGAAGTATGCAGTACATTGTAAGGGGGTACTACTCCCAGAAAGCAGAGTGTATTCCCAATAGGGTAGCTACACATAAAAGAGGGAAGCCCCCGCACAGCTGAGAAGTGTCAGTGTGAGCTGCTCACTGGGTAGGGTAGATTTGCATACACGAGAGAAAAGAAACCTAGTAGGTGAGCACTCAATCACAGCAAAAGTATTGTGGTAATATTAAAAATATTCTTTATTGTCATCAATGAATATAAAATAAAGGGGTTTCAAATTAGATCAAACAGCATGGACTGTGACTGTGATCAAAATTACATTGCTGTACCAGCTATGTTGATTATACACATGGGAGATTATATGACAAGTAATCAAAATCTCATACTGTAAATTAACAGCCTAATGTGATAGAGTAAGGGGCCAGTAATTGAACCGCTGTATAGTAACTGCCTCAGCAGCCAGTAGTATCAATTGATGTAACTTAGGTAAATGTAGCTCAGTAGCTATGAGCTACAATAGAGGAATGAAACTGCTACAATTGTATGTTGAATGCAGATACACCTCAAAGTATAGGAAGATACAAAACGGGCAGGGTATGCAGTGTCCACATGATTTTGGGCACTGCCGAGCAGAGAGTGTCTCCCTCCGTGGGAGCACACAGCCGCTATACGGTCAGCAGGGATAAGGATACAATCACTGCTGCGGAAAGGTAAGTATGCGGAGGCAGTAATTACATAGGCGGGTATAGGTCATGTGTAAAAAATCAGGGAGGCAATTAGTGTCTACAGGAGAATGATGTCCTTGTATATAGGTAGGTTATATCCCTGTATATGGCAGCAAACATCGTAGCCCAAAGTAAGTGAGTGGCTGTGCCGTTAAATAACCAAATAATGCAGCCAAACAACTGACAGTTCCCAGCTGATAATAGAAGCGGATCCACGGCTGATATATGATCCCGTGAGTAGATCCGTGTGTGCACTATACAGCAAGGATATATACAGAGGGAATAGATGATATATGCATATGTGGTATGAAAGGATCACCAGGTAAAGTGTTAATCGGGCACATCCAGAACCAACAGGGTAAATAACCTAATTAAGGCAGAACACTATCTCTTGTATGCACTGTCCCCTACATCGAAGGCATGCCTAAATAATGACAGCAGAATAAAATAGAGGTCCCTTATATGGAGAGGTCCTGCAAAGCTAAATTGCTGCATACAGGATCGTTGTATGGTATACAAAGCAGGGACTCCGCAACTTAGAATCAATATCAGTAAATGTTGCGGTCACAGTGATGGCGTCCCGCATGTGTGGGGGAGTATGGCCAACGCGCGCGTTTCACATAGGAAAAATGTCTTTTTAGATATCTTCAAGGAAGTGGTGTTCCCTATATTCGGGCTGCAGAGACTATATTGGATAACATTTGGAGTTACATTTGGATTTGTATTTGATCTGGACTTTATATTTTATATATTTTTTATTTTTTCAATTAATATTTTATTACACAGTTTGTATTTTTTATATATTCTTTATTTTTCATTTTCTATTTCATTTTTGTGTAATAGTCCTGTACAGTATAGTTTTCATCTTTGTTTATTTTATATACATATAGTGGGTTTAGGTTGGCGCCATATTTTTTCTTTTGTGTTATATATATATATATATATATGTATATATATATATATATATATATATATATGTATATATATATATATATATATATATATATATATATATATATATATATATATACACAAAAAAACAAGCAGCTGGCACTCTAAATAGTTGGCACCCCCCTTGAGAAAGGTTCCGTTCTGGAGCCGAAACGTCGGGATTGGTTGTCTGTCTTCACATGCCTAATACACTTTTTATATCTTGGAAGTGAGTGTTGCCTGATGAAAGCAGGGTAAGATCTTTTGTTTATATATATACTAGCTGAGAGACCCGGCGTTGCCCGGGATGTGAGCCGTGAATAAGTATGTGTAAATGTTGTATTGTAAACTTGTAATGTTATGTGAATGTTATGTAATATATTTTAAAATTGTATTTGTAAAAGAAAAACAGTAGAAAGCACATGTATATGAGGGGAATTTTGTTAAGTGTATGTTAATGTGGGTGGGGGGATTAATGGTGTTTGGGTGGGTGTTTGGGTGGGTGTTTGGGTGGGTGGGTGGGGGGATTAAGGGTGTTTGGGTGGGTGTTTGGGTGGGTGTTTGGGTGGGTGGGTGGGGGGATTAATGGTGTTTGGGTGGGTGGGTGGGGGGGATTAATGGTGTTTGGGTGGGTGGGGGGATTAATGGTGTTTGGGTGGGTGGGTGGGGGGATTAATGGTGTTTGGGTGGGTGGGTGGGGGGATTAATGGTGTTTGGGTGGGTGGGTGGGGGGATTAATGGTGTTTGGGTGGGTGGGTGGGGGGATTAATGGTGTTTTTGTGGGTGGGTGGGGGGATTAATGGTGTTTTTGGGATTAATGGCGTTTGGGTGGGTGGGTGGGGGGATTAATGGCGTTTGGGTGGGTGGGTGGGGGGATTAATGGCGTTTGGGTGGGTGGGGGGATTAATGGTGTTTGGGTGGGTGGGTGGGGGGATTAATGGTGTTTGGGTGGGTGGGTGGGTGGGGGGATTAATGGTGTTTGGGTGGGTGGGTGGGGGGATTAATGGTGTTTGGGTGGGTGGGTGGGTGGGGGGATTAATGGTGTTTGGGTGGGTGGGGGGATTAATGGTGTTTGGGTGGGTGGGTGGGTGGGGGGATTAATGGTGTTTGGGTGGGTGTTTGGGTGGGTGGGTGTTTGGGTGGGTGTTTTTGGATTAATGGTGTGTGGGTGGGTGGGGGGATTAATGGTGTGTGGGTGTGTGGGTGGGGGGATTAATGGTGGGTGGGTGGGTGGGGGGATTAATGGTGTGTGGGTGGGTGGGTGGGGGGATTAATGGTGTGTGGGTGGGTGGGGGATTAATGGTGTGTGTGGGATTAATGGTGTGTGGGTGGGTGGGTGGGTGGGTGGGGGGATTAATGGCGTGTGGGTGGGTGGGTGGATTAATGGTGTTTGGGTGGGTGGGTGGATTAATGGTCTTTGGGTGGGTGGGTGGGGGGATTAATGGTGTGTGGGTGGGTGGGGGGATTAATGGTGTGTGGGTGTGTGGGTGTGTGGGTGTGTGGGTGTGTGGGTGTGTGGGTGGGTGTGTGGGTGTGTGGGTGGGGGGATTAATGGTGTGTGGGTGGGTGGGGGGATTAATGGTGTGTGGGTGGGTGGGGGAATTAATGGTGTTTTTGGGATTAATGGTGTATTCTGGGATTAATGGTGGTTGGGCGGGTGGGTGGGTGGGGGGATTAATGGTGTTTGGGTGGGTGGGTGGGGGGATTAATGGTGTTTGGGTGGGTGGGGGGATTAATGGTGTTTGGGTGGGTGGGTGGGGGGATTAATGGTGTTTGGGTGGGTGGGTGGGGGGATTAATGGTGTTTGGGTGGGTGGGTGGGGGGATTAATGGTGTGTGTGTGTGGGTGGGTGGGGGGATTAATGGTGTGTGGGTGGGTGGGTGGGGGGATTAATGGTGTGTGGGTGGGTGGGGAGATTAATGGTGTTTGGGTGGGTTGGTGGGGGGATTAATGGTGTTTGGGTGGGTGGGTGGGGGGATTAATGGTGTTTGGGTGGGTGGGTGGGGGGATTAATGGTGTTTGGGTGGGTGGGTGGGGGGATTAATGGTGTTGGGATTAATGGTGTTCTGGGATTAATGGTGTTTGGGTGTTTGGGTGTTTGGATGTTTGGGTGTTTGGGTGGGTGGGGGGATTAATGGTGTTTGGGTGGGTGGGGGGATTAATGGTGTTTGGGTGGGTGGGGGGATTAATGGTGTTTGGGTGGGTGGGGGGATTAATGGTGTTTGGGTGGGTGGGGGGATTAATGGTGTTTGGGTGGGTGGGGGGATTAATGGTGGGTGGGTGGGTGGGGGGATTAATGGTGGGTGGGTGGGTGGATGGGTGGGTGGAGGGATTAATGGTGGGTGGGTGGGTGGGGGGGGATTAATGGTGGGTGGGTGGGTGGGGGATTAATGGTGGGTGGGGGATTAATGGTGGGTGGGGGGATTAATGGTGTTTGGGTGGGTGGGTGGATTAATGGTGTGTGGGTGGGTGGGTGGATTAATGGTGTGTGGGTGGGTGGGTGGATTAATGGTGTGTGGGTGGGTGGGTGGATTAATGGTGTTTGGGTGGGTGGGGGGTTAATGCTGTGCCAGCATGTCCCCGGATGAGCTCCATGCGGTATAGGTGAGGAGCGGGGGGGGTGGGGGGTTAATGATGAGCTCCATGCGGTGGAGGTGAGGAGCGGGGGGGTGGGGGGTTAATGATGAGCTCCATGCGGTGGAGGTGAGGAGTGGGGGGGTGGGGGGTTAATGCTGTGCCAGCATGTCCCCGGATGAGCTCCATGCGGTATAGGTGAGGAGCGGGGGGGGGGGGGGTGGGGGGTTAATGATGAGCTCCATGCGGTGGAGGTGAGGAGCGGGGGGGTGGGGGGTTAATGATGAGCTCCATGCGGTGGAGGTGAGGAGCGGGGGGGTGGGGGGTTAATGATGAGCTCCATGCGGTGGAGGTGAGGAGCGGGGGGGGGGGTGGGGGGTTAATGCTGTGCCAGCATGTCCCCGGATGAGCTCCATGCGGTATAGGTGAGGAGCGGGGGGGGTGGGGGGTTAATGATGAGCTCCATGCGGTGGAGGTGAGGAGCGGGGGGGTGGGGGGTTAATGATGAGCTCCATGCGGTGGAGGTGAGGAGCGGGGGGTGGGGGGTTAATGATGAGCTCCATGCGGTGGAGGTGAGGAGCGGGGGGGGTGGGGGGTTAATGCTGAGCTCCATGCGGTGTCCGTTGTGGAGGTGAGGAGCGGGGGGGGGGTGTTTAATGGTGGTTAATGCTGAGTCGGTAGGCCTGGAGCAGACAGCGACGTGGGCTGGGGGGGGTGTTTTGAAGAGGCGGTGTGTGGATGTGATCGTGCGGTGTATGTTTACAGTGGTGAAATAAATATGTATGGAGGAAAGAGTCTGTACCTGATTCTGATTGGTAGCAGGTGGTCAGGGTTTTCTCTGTTGAGAGTTGTGAAGCGTGGTCCCAAAAATGGTGCAAATGTCTCAGAGCAGCGATTCCCAAAGCTCAGTGAGGGGTGGGAGAGTGTGTAAGTGGTGTAGCTCAGTGAGGGTTGTCACAGTGTGGCAGTGTTGTTGGCCGCAGACCAATGACAGATGTGCGGGGGCGGGCATGGTGCGGGGGGGCGTGCATGGCTGACCAATGACAGGTGTGCGGGGGCGGGCATGGTGCGGGGGGCGTGCATGGCTGACCAATGACAGGTGTGCGGGGGCAGGCATGGTGCGGGGGGCGGGCATGGCCTGAGGCGGAGTGACAGGCCACCGGACATCCAGGCAGGCATACAGTGCTTTCAATAATATATTATAAGATATATATATATATATATATATATATATATATATATACTGCTGCGGCTCATCTGAGTCTAACACATCGCCAGTTTTTCCCTGGCTTTTTCCTGGAATGCGACGCACTTCACCTGGAGCATGCCGCATTCATTTTGCGTTCTCAGCCACGGGTCATGCGCGGTTGATGCGTTTATTGAGAATGGTTCGGATTTAATAGGTTGCAATTCTTCACGTATCCGCCACATGGCAGATATTCATGAATTGTAATGCGCATGCGCTTCAGTAATGTGTCGACTTGCAGGTGTTTCATTTAAAATAGATACCACAGTGTGCTATTGTTTCTTGGCCTTGAGACTGAAGGAAGGGGTTGCAAAAATGTATCAATTTAGGCTTTTCATATTAAAGAAAGACAAAGACCAGTTTCGGTTACAGTATTCTCCAGAGACAATTGTTCAAATGTATCAGTATTTTATCGAAAACTATGACTTTTAAAAAATTTCGCCAGCTCCTCATACGTGGAAGCGTGCAATAAGGAAAAGGTTATGTAGCGATCCCTGTTTTTATCGTATTGAGCCACAATTTGTTGGAGGGTATTGGTGTGTATCACCGGCTTTTTCCTGTATCTATGATCATGCAGACGGCAAAAGGCGAAGGGTCGTGTTAAAATCAACTAAGAAACGACCGTCGCTGCCAAGCAATGCACCAGCACTGGCTTCCAATAACGGTCCCACCGTCAGTGACAACCCTTGCTGTCTATCCAGAACGCCTGAGCCGGATTTCGTGTGCAGTTTTGATCAAGCTTGCATGTACCTAAGCAATCTCCAGCCTCATCAGCTGACTACAGGTGGACTAGTCCTGCAGCAAACTATCGACGTGGATGATCAAGAACACTGGACTGGCAGTGTGCCGGCGCCGGCGCCAGCTGAATAGGAAATTCTATGGTGAGTATTGTTGCCGTATTATTTTCTGTGTTTTTTTTATTTTGACAATACAGTATCAATATCGGTGCGATTCAAAAGTCAAGCGATTCTCCTGTAAGCAATATCATTTCCTGAGCGGCTTCTACAGTACTGTATTGCAGATACTGAACAATTGGTGGAACGCTAGGCGCATGCGCATTGGAACCTTCTTGAAACGCATATGTGTGTCATTACATCGACGGTAGGCGCATGCGCATGTGAACAGGAGACGCCCCCCGAGAAAATTATTGGTGGGACTGGCTGGGAACTTCTTTAGGGGGCTGACCATTACAGTAAAACTTTTCTTTTTGTTTTTCCTCAGAAAAGAAAATGGCTAATGAAGGAATTTCGATGGATAATATCACTTTGTGTAACAATGCCTGCACATTGCTGAATCGGATTGAAAAACCCACGTACCGGAGTCTACAGTTTACTGGCCGTTGTTATTGATTAGGATAGAATACTGTACCTGAAACAGTATGCTGATGTTTTCCGGCCAAACAGTATACAATACTTTTTTATAAACAGTATACTGTGTAATAAGCCCGAAAAAATAAAAACTATGCATTTATTCTACATGTATTACAGTATTGTACATACAGTATGTGTCTTCTATACAGTGCCAGTACATACAGTACAGTACAGTTTGTGTCTTCTATTTTTTTTAATACTCTTGTACTGAGCATGCCTACAGTATACAGTACAGTGTGCCTGGACAGTAGTGTACATTCTAGAAACACTGTATTTTGTTACAGTAGCAAAGGAGCCAATGGAACAATGTAAAACAAATCAACATGTTCTTTTATTGGTGGAGTAAGTACAAAAACATTTAGTTACAAATACTGTACAATGTAGAAACATTTTAAGTGCACAGCAATTCAAAACATCAACAGGTGTATGGTTTACTGCTACGGTTGTGAAAACATTTGTCAGTCAGTATGGTTTACAGTCACATGTTTTAAAAACAAATTCTTTATTCATAAAATATACAAAACGCAACATCTCCTTTATTAAAGAATGGCAAGTCAAAACATATGCAGTGGGATGGTGTGCAAAACAGTCTGCATCAGTACAGTCCTCGAGGGCAGCAAACAGGCCAGGTTTTCAGGGTAACCTTTGAAAACCGCACCTGTTTGCGGCCCTCAGGGACTGGAATTGTGCAGGTCCTGTGTGTGTACAGCAAGTTAAAATATTTCTTTATAAATACGAGTTAAAAAACACATAACAACATCTCCTTTATTTAAGTACAGCAGGTCAAATCATGTACAATACAGTTCAGCACAACAGTATGGTCTTACCTATGATTAAAAAAAATCTTTATTCATAAAATACAGTATACAAAACGAAACATCTCCTTTATTAAAGAAACATATACAGTACAGTGGGATGGTGTGCAAAACAGTCAGTCAGGCCTGCACCACTACAGTCCTCGAGGGCAGCAAACAGGCCGGTGTCACGGTGACTTATGACAGGCTGCAATTTACACCAAATAACTGGGTTGAACCGGTACGAGACTTAGATATGATAAAATATAATTTATTCCTTGATAAAGGTGAACACACAAGATATACAAATAACAGGCAAAATATGGACACTTACGTAAAGGTTAGGACAAGAAAGCCATCAGGATACAGGATGGGCCATTTCTTCCATAATTCAGTTGACATCACAGCAATACATGCAGATCATGAATGAAGACATGAAGACAATTGAGTAAGGGTTGACTCTGATTTATATACCATTTTACCCCTTCTCTTACACTCAAGGTGCCGAGTTATCTAGCAAAAATCTCTTTGAAGCCCTTTGAAGCAGATTTTTGACTTCCATTGTTAGTGTGAAGTATCACACTTAAAAACCACTCAGTTCCTTGGTTCCTGGGCCCAGCATAAACAATTAGGCAGTTATCCTTTGATCACCGGGCTATGTTAATTCTTTGCAGGATGTTCTTCCTGCTTATTAGCATAACAGACGGAGTCTGCAGTTTTCAGAACAGACCCAAACCCCATATACATTTTAATACATACACATATTAAAATACCCGGTTCTGGTAGGTCCAGCGGGTCGAAACTTTCCAGACATTAATGCCGGAACTCGGACACCATATGGTCCGAGTTTCAGCCCACTAGGACCTTAGGAACCGGAGTTACACAAATATCACATAAACCGTTTCATATTTTATTATAAAAATCTCCACTAAAAAGAAATCTCAGCGTTTCACTAAATCCCCATTGAAAACAACGGGCTCCGCCGCCGTGGGTTTCAATGGAGCAACTCCGCCATTGTAGTCAATGGAGATTCCTGCCATAGACTTTCAATGGGGAACCGCCGCCATTGAAGTCTATGAGAAAATCCACAAATCTTTACATTCGTCCACACTCCGTCTGGTTGGTCTGAGGGGGCTGGGAAGGGGCATGCATTGAAGCCGGAACCTTTGCTACATGCCACCCAAATGCCATCCCTCTGGGCATTCCAGAACCGGAGCTATGGACTTACACTTTTCAACATTTTACACTTAGTAATTTTTCCGTCACGCGGCTTTTCCCCCATTGGAATCCATGGCAAAGGTCCCGAACTTTCAAGGGGGTCCATACTCCATCTGGTTGGTCCAAGAGGGTCAAGGAGGGTTCTGCAGCCATGCCGGAGCAGTGCCTACAGGTACCCCAAGCCAATGCCCTCTGGACCCTCCGGAACCGGAGATATGGACTCAGGATTTTCAGTTTTTAACACTTAGTCGAAATCATGAGCTGTTTCTACCGCCGCCATGGGAGCCTATGGCGCGACCCGCTCTCTCGGCACGACCCTTCTCGGGGGTCCAGGATTCGGGGACCCGGTGGTGGTCGAGTGGGGGGAGGCCTAGGAACTAGGGCCAAAAAGAATTTTATTTCTAGGTGCTCTAGAACTGTAGATTCCCATGCCACTTATCATTGAACTTGATTAAAGTGATTTAACTCTTTTAAAGGACATTGTATCCGCTTTGCGGTTTTGTGGTTTGGACGGCAGCCAACTCGTTCCTGGAAAGCGCCGTTGAGGAATCTCCATTGAAGTCAATGAGCCCATTGACTTACAGTGGGAAACCGCCGCTCCTCCTCTCGGACGCCACCTGCTGGTCTTCACGGGAAACAGGTCCAAAACAGCAAGATCCGCCATTGAAATGCATTGAGCTCTAATGGCGGCCTATGGGACTCTGCAAAATGGTGCCTGAAAAGGCGGGAAAATTACACAAAGGGCTATAATCACTAAAGAAATATTAACCCTTGCCCTCCCGGATGGATCCCAGCATGTAGGTGATGCAAACACTGGCATAACACGATACATTTACACAGGGGAATAAACATTTGGATATTGAAGCAAGGCAAAATACATTACTGGACCTCAGTCCAGTTAACCCCTTGCTTCCCTGATGAGAGTAGAGGGTGGCCAAATGGGGTTATAACCCCTTTAATCCCGGGCCAAATCCTCCCTATCGTCACACCCGGTTTTCAGGACAACCTTGAAAACCGTGCCTGTTTGCGGCCCTCAGGGACTGTGCAGGTCCTGTGTGTGTGTACAGCAAGTTAAAACAGTAAGTTAAATACAGTACAGCAGGTCAAAACATCTCCTTTATTTAAGTTCAACAGGTCAAAACATGTACAGCACAGTTCAGCACAACAGTATGGTCTTACAGTTCCCGTGATTAAACCAGAAAGTCCACCACATTTTCCGTCCATGGCCGATTCCTTGCATGGCGCAAAACACCATTAATGCAGTCTCGAATGCCTTTCATTACAGGATCTGTAATTGGATAAAAGCGCCGAATTTCATCCAGAATGTTCTTTCTTAAATTGGCAGGAAGCGTCTTTTTTTACGCGATTTCCTTCGTAGTTCACTCTGAAGGCCCAGTCGCAGTACAACGAGTAGGGAACATGGTGCTTAAAAAGTAACAAGGCATACTTGTGGGGTGCACCAGCACTCATCACCCTATACTTCTCCCTGAGCGCCGGTGGCAGATCGCACAGGGTGATGTCGGGCACCGTATCGATGCGAGCGAATGTAGGTCTTCTGGGAGCGGGTGTGCTTGAGGCGACGGACGATGGTAGGTTGTCTGGGAGGAAGCTTTCCTCCGGTCTTGGTCGCCGTGTTGTCTCCTGGCGTGGTCTTGACGGGGTTGTCATGTCCTCCTCAACGGCATACATGTACACTGCATCTTCTGGTGGAGGGGGTGCGCTTAGTGATGGAAGGGGGTCGATGCTCCCATTCATCACATCCATGTCACCCCCCTGCTCCGGCGTCGGGGAAACAGGGGCATTAATACCGAGCAAATGATGTATACCCGCTATGTCAGCCTCTTTTTTCTCCATCCGTCGATCCATCCGTTGATCCATATGTTGCATCCGTTGATCCATATCTAGCATCCGTTGATCCATATGTATCATCCGTTGATCCATATGTAGCATCCGTTGCTCCACCTTTAGCATTGTCTCCAGAAGCAGATCTATCTTTGCCAGCACAATAGCGTTCCCGGGGAGATCCACACTTATCCCATTCAGCATCCGGTCTAACGAGCTGCTTCTTGTGCATGGCGTGTGGACATCTGGGTGGATGGGTGCAATGGAGGATGAGATAGGGGATCCATGGAGAGAAGCGGCGTCGTCGTCGAAGAAGGGTGGAGGAGGTGACCTGTGGATATCCGGTAGAGGAGAAGCGGCAGCGTCGTCGAAGAGGGATCGAGAAATTGACCTTTGGATTTCCGGGCGAGAAGCAGAGTCATCTAAGAGCAAAGGAGAAAGTGACCCGTGGATTTCAGAGGCAGCGTCGTCAGATAGAACTGGAGAGGATAGCCTGTGGGTTTCCGGGAGGGCGACGGCAGCGTCGAGGACGAGGGGTGGAGAAGACGGGCTCGATGGGTTGGCTGCCAATCGTTTTGCATCGAGAGAACACTGTATATCTTCTTGACATAATAAGGCTGACGTCTATGAAAACCCTTAGCCTTTGGGGTCAGCAGAAGGTTTTCTTTATTGGCCTTAGCCTGTCGCTTTTGCCTTGGCGTGGAAACGGCAACCGCCTTTCGCTTTTTCTGCTTGACAGGCACGGCAGAGGCGAGTGGGTTCCTGCGTCTGTAGAATCGGGGTTGATCCATGGAAGCAGATGGCATACAGTAATGCAGTATCTGGACAAGGGTAAGTTCAGATAAAGATCATCGAGTGGTGGGCTATGCAAAGTGTGTAACCTTTTATGCATGGCGGCGAGGTACAGGTGTTGAAAGTGGGCGTACTCTAATGTGAGTCATTACCGTATAAATACACCATCCATTTTGTGCATTCACTGCACATTGAATACACATCGAATAAACATCGAATATACATTCTTGTGTTTGTATTTCTTTCTACTCGCAGCAATGGTTGTTAAAAAGATTTCCAAGGATCTCAGCATGCGAATTAAAGAGATGTACACGAGCGGACACCGAATTGCTGCTATCCAACGCTGGTTAGCTACTTCTGGCCTCGTTGTGCCAGCAACCACTGTGAGCTATTATGCACACGGAAAAAAACGAGAACGCAAAAGGGCACCAAGGGTAACTAACGCGTAAGTATATTTATAAAACTTTTAAAAAAAATTAGATCAAAAAATGTACTGTACATCTACAGTACTGTATCTAATATTTTTGTTATTTCTGTTGATTTATATTACAACAGTATATATATTTTGTATATTTATATTTATATTACAACAGTATATATATTTTGTATATTTATATTTATATTACAACAGTATATATATTTTGTATATTTATATTTATATTACAACATAGTTACATAGTAGATGAGGTTGAAAAAAGACGTACGTCCATCAAGTTCAACCTATGCTAAATTTAGGCAACAGATACTTTATCCTATATCTATACTTACTTATAGATCCAGAGGAAGGAAAACACAAAACCCCATTAAGGGGAAAAATGAATTCCTTCCTGACTCCAAGAATTGGCAATCGGATTAATCCCTGGATCAACATCCTTACGATGTTTATTTATTTGGTATATCTCTGTATACCTTTCCCATCTAAAAAGATGTCCAACCTTTTTTTAAACAAATCTATTGTATCTGCCATCACAGTCTCCATGGTTAATGAATTCCACATTTTAACTGCCCTTACTGTAAAGAACCCTTTCCTTTGTTGCTGGTGAAATTTCCATTCCTCCAACCTTAAGGGATGGCCCCGAGTCCTTTGTACTGTCCGTGGGATGAATAGTTCTTTTGAAAGCTCCTTGTATTGTCCCTGAATATATTTGTATATAGTTATCATATCCCCTCTTAGACGCCTCTTTTCGAATGTAAATAAATCTAATTTAGCTAGCCCATCCTCATAAGTTAGAATGTCCATCCCCTTTATTAATTTGGTGGCTCTTCTCTGCACTCTCTTTAGTTCCATAATGTCTTTTCTTAGGATTGGTGCCTAAAATTGTACTCCATATTCAAGGTGTGGTCTTACTAATGCTTTGTAAAGGGGCATAATTATGTTTACTTCCCTTCCATCCATTGCCCGTTTGATGCAAGATAAGATCTTGTTTGCCTTTGCAGCTACTGCATGACATTGGGCACTATTGCTAAGCCTGATGTCTACAAGCACTCCTAAATCCTTCTCCATCAAGGATTCCCCCAATATATCTCCATTTAATTTGTAAGTCGCCTTTTTATTCTTGCATCCCAAATGCATAACCTTACATTTATCTGTATTAAACCTCATTTGCCATTTACCTGCCCACGTTTCCAGTCTCTCCAAGTCCTTCTGAAGAGAAATTACATCCTGCTCTGATTCTATTACCTTACACAATTTAGTATCATCAGCAAAGATGGAGACTTTGCTCTCAACCCCAACCTCAAGGTCAGTATATATATTCTGTATATTTTTATTTAATATACAATTATATACAAATTAATGTATTTAATATACAATATTTTGTATAATATATATATACACTGTTACAGTACAGTACACGCCTATGCATTTCAACAATTTTCAAATGAGACATAGTGTACTGCAGAACAGCACTGCAAATGCATGTACTGTATACTTTAAATATGCAAATTTACAATTACTGCGCGCGCACACAGACTGTGTACTGACTTAGGTTGAACCGCGAAGGTATTAGACTTCCAAGACAACAGCTCGCAAACGCCCCCCTGAGTTTTTACACGGCATTGCAGTATTGCAGACAGCGAGAATAAAATGCTAATATCACGAGCGCGAAAATAACACAGTTCACTCCGGGTGAAAACGACAAAAAAACGCGCCTAACCGGGATAATCTGAGAGCCGCGGATCTAGCCGACTTAGACTCAGATCGGCCGCCACTGTATGTATGTATGTATGTATGTATATATACAGGCAGTCCTCGGTTATCCAACACAATGCGTTACTCAAAATGGCGTTGTAAAGCGAAACGTTGTAAAGCGAAACACGTTTCCCATAGGAACATTGTTTAAATGAAAGGTTCCGTTCCTGAAGGCATTTTTAACACTAAAATACACCAAATATTTTATGCAGGCAATAAGATATGCAGCACCCACATAAATTATATAGTGTATATTCTGTATTATATATATATAATATAACATAATAAATAATATATTATATAGTATAATATAATATTATATAGTATAATATTATATATATACGCTCTTACGACGCTTTGCAACGTTGTTTATGTGAATGTGTATATATATATATATACACAAATACACAACGTTGCAAAGCGTCGTAAGAGCGTTGGATAAGCCATTTTGGCGTTGTAAAAATGAATATAGGTATGCATTGCATAGCGTTGGGTAAGCCATTCGTTGTAAAGCGAAGCGTTGTAAAACGAGGACTGCCTGTATATATATATATATATATGTATATGTATACACACTGTATATAGTTCCACTCGATGGAAACTCCTTCAGAGCTGGGCAAGGAGGATTACACATAGAGAGTATCTATGCTCACCTGTAAATGAATAGAAGGAATAGATCCAGAGTCCAAAAGCAACATACTTTGGACCCGCCATTAAGTTAAAATGCTCAAGAACTTAACACACTATCGAACATTATATATGTGCAGTGCCGAAGTTGCAGTGACTTGGGCAAAGTTAAAAGGTAATTTCCGAAAAAGGGTCACTATATTTAAGAGTGCCAGCAAACAAATATTTTTCATCAATGTTTCTCGGGCACTTAAGCTACAGAGTGACTTTACAGGCACATACCTTACAGTATATAGTTAGAATGAAAAAGGAAAAGTAAAGGCTGGGGCTTTAAAGAATAAATACCTGCAAAAATCTATAGTTCATTGTAGAGTGAGAGAAAGGAGTTATAACAGGCCGCATAGGATTTCAGCTTCTGAAGCTTCTAAAATACTTCCAATGAAGCTGGGTTGAGAATTCGTCTTAGGTGTTGTAATGCAACAGAAGCCGTGTTGACAAAATAAAGACTAAAACAGTTGGGTTGCCATCAGATGTTATCCTGCCTTGTGGTTATTGAGGTAGAGTTAACTGTCAGCAGACACTGAGAAGTTGAAGAGGAAATCCGACAGTGATCCTCGCTGCCAAGAATAAACCTCAGCATTGCAGGGTGCGGTTCTGAGACTGTGATAGGCAAAGCATCCTACCATCACTTCACCATGACGTGAGACATGGGTTGACAAGGAGAGTTCATTAACTCCCTTCCTTCTCAAGATGCCGCCCTGTATAATTATATGGAGTGTCTCTATATAGCTTATAACTTAAAGTAGTCCTAGCATGCAGATTCATCTCACATATACGAGGCACTTATTTTATTACTTAATCCAATAATAATAATAATAATAACTTGTTCTTGTATAGCGCTGCTAGTTTTTACGTAGCGCTTTACATAGACATTTTGCAGGCACAGGTCCCTGCCCCGTGGAGCTTACAATCTATGTTTTTGGTGCCTGAGGCACAGGGAGGTAAAGTGACTTGCCCAGGGTCACACCGGGAATTGAACCAGGTTCCCCTACAACAATCTCAGTGCCAGTCAGTGTCGTTACTCACTGAGCCACTCCTCCCAAATTAATTAATTAATTAATGCAGAGGAGCGCAAACTTTTGAAGTTGCACACCGCCACTGCCCTCTAACCTGCTCTCCGGCACCTCCTGATCTCTGCAGTGTCATGTGACAGCATGGCAACGCGTCGCCATTTGACTCCACGTTGTCATGGCGACGCTTCGTCGCTGTCAGAAGATGCAGGAGGAGAAGCCGGAGAGAAGGTAAGAGGCAGTTACAGAGGCCCCCGCGATCTCTCCCGGCAATCAATTTAAATGTTGTGGGGAAGAGCGAGGGGGCCTCTGTAAGCGCGGGGCTCGGTTCTGTGCCCCACTTAGAAAATGTTATGCCCCCAAGTTTGCGCACCCCTGACTTAATGGTAACGCAAATGCTGGGTGCTGCATCACCATGGTAATAATGTACAGTAACAGTCCCTTACATTGGCAGCATAAATTGGAGCTGGGTCTTTCACTGATTGGACTCTGAGGGGGACTTATGGGCTACCAGAGTGTGGTGCCATTAAGTCTGCCCTAGGCCCGTACATGAAAGTCACACTTGTGGCCAGAAGTGTGAACGCCATCTAGACAAGATGGCTGAGTGAGGTACCCACATCCTGGGATGAATGCAGGCCGGTCCGGCCAGTAGTCATCTCCCTAGACGTGGAGTCACCAAGCACTGCGGGGGGTTCTGCATGGCCATTAGGCAAGATGGCGGATTTCGCACATGCCCCTGTGCCCTGTTGAAGCTCAAGGTGCCCGGCTTCACAAGACTGCCAAACAGCTGAGTGGCTAGCAGTTCCCACGCTGAGGGTTGGCGGTAATGCTGCGGGCTGGCTTTGGAAAGGATATAAAAAAGTTAGTAGCCAGCCCAGAGAGCGTCCCAAGTGTTCCAAGTGAGTTCTAAGTAAGTCATCTAAGATTCTCAGGTGCTAAGTGTCCAGTTTCAGTCTGCAGCAAGAAAGAAAAGGGCTTCAGCAGAAAGCTGCCTGGATATTTTTCTGTCCTGTTTTGCAACTGTGATCAGGGTGAGGATCAGGGTGAGGGTTCCCTGCACTTAGGAGAGTCTAGTTTTGTATCCCAGGTTCAAGTAAGTATGTTTTTCTTCCTACTATTTGTAACCCATTGTGTGTATGTCTGTTTCCCCTAAATAAATCACAATTTGTTTTACTCTTTGGTTTTGCTCAATGAAATGATCCTGGTTATAAAAGGTGTAATGTCCTGGTCTCCCGTGACAACCACGTAGTAAAAATGAACCTTAGGGGTTATTTACTAAAGTCTCCCAGTTGCAAAACAAGTGCGAATAAATTCCAGCAGATTTATCAAAGGAAATAAGAGTGTGTGTGCCGAGCACGCGCATTGTGACACTTTTGTCTTTTGTTGCAGAAATTGTATTTGTGATGGTGATGTTTTAATTAAAAATCAAAACACAATTTCAGTGCCAAAACGCAAAGAAGTTTGACTTAGAACGTGTGTTTTATTTGCATTTGTGTGTGTGTGTGCGTGTCAGTGTGTGTGTGTCAGTGTGCGTGTCAGTCATTGTGTCAGTCAGTGTCTGTCAGTCTGCTCGTGTGTTGTGGCAAACTGCTCCCTTTATGTAGCGCTGCCGCTTCCTCAGGCTCTTCCTGACACAGTATTCTAGGGTTTGTTTTGCATAAAAGGGGGACATACACTTAGCCCTCAACCTTCAGCGGTTTATTCTTCAAATGAGTGACACTACAAATGTTTAAACACCGTCACTTTAAGAACAAAACCAAACTCATAAAAATAACATCTACTAATGTCAGGAGTCTAAATCACATACATATCTCTATCTGCAATATTGGCTGGTTAAGCCAGTTACCAACTTAAAAATAACACACAGATAGAATAACATTGAGTCCTTAACTGTGAGATGGGGACAGTGTCCCTTTAGATCCTCAGATGCTGCAGTATGTGAAGGCGGCGTCCTCCCCGAACTGGATGCAGGGGAGCAGCATGCCCCAGCCTCCGGCCTCCAGGTGAGAGACTGAAAAAGCAACCCTCTCTGCTCTAATACCTGTTCTAGAAATTAGGATAGCAGGTGAGGGAAAAACCAGAACCACAAATCTCTGGCCTGGAGTTTCTATCCCACAGTCTCAGCAACTGTGAAACTGTGGAATGGATCACTTCCATACTAAGTCTGCACTTTCTTCTATAAATTAGACAGAAACTGCCCATTATCCTGCGACTATGTCACAGTGTGTCTGTGTGTGTCAGTCAGTGTATCTGCGTGTCAGTCAGTGTGTGTGTGTGTGTGTGTGTGTGTGTGTGTGTGTGTGTGTGTGTCTGTCTGTCTGTGTGTGTCAGCCAGTGTTTGTGTCAGTCAGTGAGTCTGTGTGTGTGTCAGTTTGTGTGTGTGTGTGTGTGTGTGTGTGTCAGTCAGTCAGTGTGTGTGTGTGTGTGTGTGTGTGTGTCTGTCTGTGTGTGTCAGCCAGTGTTTGTGTCAGTCAGTGAGTCTGTGTGTGTGTCAGTTTGTGTGTGTGTGTGTGTGTCAGTCAGTCAGTCTGTGTCTCAGTCAGTGTGTGTGTGTGTGTGTCAGTCAGTCAGTGTGTGTGTGTGTGTGTGTCAGTGTGTGTGTCCCTGTGTGTGTGGTCTCCGTGTCCTGCTGCTGGTGCGCCTGTGCCTTCTGCGCATGCACGAGAATGGGGGCAGTACATATTAAGCTTGTGCGCATGCGCGAATCTTCTGCCGGAACAGTCCCCCACCTCTCTCCTCTCCCCCGGTGGAGGTGCGGGGACACGGCCAGCCCCGTCGCATCTCCCGGCCGGAGAGGAGATTTCGGGGGAGCCGGGGCACAGGATTGTATTGCGCATGTGTGGGGATGACAATTGGCTTCTGCACATGCGCGCAGCAGCTCACAACCCCTTCTTGTGCGCATGCAAGTTTAGTGTGGTCCATGCAACCTAGAATGCTGTTTTTGTGTGCATGCGCGAGCGCGACAGCCACACGCAACGGGCGCGCGCCCATTAGTACCATGACATCACTCGCGTTACAGTTTTTCGTTACCATGCAAAGATTTTTCACATGAAAACCCTGTTTCACTTCAAAAACTTCAATTGCTTCATTTTTATTATTATTATCGTTTATTTGTAAAGCGCCAACATACAGTTTTCCGCAGTGCAGTATATACGGGGGCTGGGGATACAGAGCTATGTATGTTACATAAACAGAATAACATACCAAATAAGAACAGACATGCACAAACATTTACATTACATTACCCAGAATTCTTAGTTTAACTGCTGTGTGACAGCCTGTGACAATGGGGTGAATAAAGCAGGTTTGGGGGACCTCTGCAATATATCTTTGCTGCAGTGTAAGTCCTATATTAGTCGGTGGTTTGGGGCATAAGTCCCAATCACAGTGCTCAATCCAAATCTGAACCTTTAGACAATAATGAGTACGAGTCCACATATCATGGTGACAGGAAACTGTATCAGCCAGCAGGTAGAGTAATGAAACCCAGTGCTATATGAATGCAGCAAAAAGACACTCAGTGTAATGGCAATAGTCCATGTGTCATAATAAAATAAAGGTTAACATACCGTTGTTGTATGGGACTCGGCCATACCAAACCCTTATGCTGCAGCACTATTCCAGGTCATCCAGTATCCCTGTGAGGGAGAAATATACTCACAGCAGGCTTGTTCCAATGCAGCGTGCAGCACGCTCAATATTCACATAGAGGTTGAAATCCAAAGATTCCTGCGGTGCACAGCAAAATGGGGTAGAGGACCAGCAAGGTGTAGTTTAAAAATATACTTTATTGAAACAGCATGGTACAGGGGACACACACTCAGAGTGTGTGTCCCCTGTACCATGCTGTTTCAATAAAGTATATTTTTAAACTACACCTTGCTGGTCCTCTACCCCATTTTGCTGTGCATCGCAGGAATCTTTGGATTTCAACCTCTATGTAAGTCCTATATTAGATGACCCCCCCTCACCCCCCCTTAAGAACCACACATACATGTTTTTCCACCATAACTTTATTGGGTCTGTTTTTCAACCACTACCAGTTTCTTATTGCATTAATCCTGCATCACTGAGCAAGTATAGGAAGTGTAGTGAGCAACTGCATAATGTTTGTTTGTAATATAAATGTATCTATGTGTGTGTGTGTATACAGTACAGTATATCATTTTTTTTATTGTTTCTTCGCATTTTGATAGATCTACTATATCTTTGCTACTTGAGAAGCATAATAGAACCAAACGTTTTACATTTTCTAGCACCCGAGGCTTGGTCCATCTGTGGAGTCCAGAGTACACAGCTCATCTATATTTAGCTGCATTGGATGCCCTTTCCAGGGTACACTACCTGGATACACAGGACTGGTGCACTGAGCACATGTGGGCACAAACTTATCATTTTAATTACACAGGAGCACTCCTCACGGCCTTTGGCCAGGTAGAAGACACACAGGAATTTGTATACTACTTGGCTTTCAGGTTAGGGATTTTATTCACACAGAGTATACCAGCAACTGATTCAGACCTACATCATCTCTCCTAAAGGCACCTACTTCACAGACAAGATTACATCAACCAGACATAATATTATTTCTTTATTTATAAAATGTTTTACCAGGAAGTAATACATTGAGAGTTACCTCTCGTTTTCAAGTATGTCCTGGGCATATAGTTAAGATGACAAATAATACTGTACATGGTTACAAATACATAGTTACATAAGTGAACAGGGTATACATTATATACAAGACATTGCATGCACAGCTAGAGATAATATATGTTATAGGCGTATGTAACAGTTACAGACCAGATTAAAATGTGAGACAGCTTTAGTTTTGAAAGAACTTAGACTGGTGGTGGCTGTAAGAGTCTCCAGTAGATTGTTCCAGTTTTGGGGTGCATGGTAAGAGGAGGAGCGGACGGATACTTTGCTGAACCCTGTGACCATGAACAGTCATTTGGAGTCAGATCTCAGATGATAAGTGCTCCATGTGGTAGGGGTGAGGAGCTTGTTCAGATAGACGGGTAGCTTGCCCAGAAAGTATTTGAAGGCATGACAGGAAAGATGAACTTTGCGCATACACTCAAGTGATGACCAATCTAGTTCTTTGAGCATTTCGCAGTGATATGTGTTTTAGTTTAATTGCAGAACAAAACGGCATATTGAATTGTAGAGGGTATCAAGTTTGCTAAGGTGGGTTTGGGGTGCTGAGCTGTATACCTGTACTATGTCCCCATAGTCGATAATTAGCATCTGCTGTGCGATACGCTTTCTGACCAGCAGGCTTAGGGAGGATATGGGCATGGATTGCCACACTGACAATGAATGTGCAAGCAAACCCCCCCCCCATAGAAGGAAATAAAAACAAGCATTTGCCAAAAAATGCATTGCATATCACTATGCATATCTATACCCAGAAAGAGGCATAGATAAGCACTTTGGTAGTCAATGGGCATCCTAAAAAAATCCACAATTAAATAACATACAATCAATGTGTTTCTTGCCTTTGCTGTCGTCACCCTACGAATCCTACTCCGTCACCATCTCTTGACCCACGTTGCAATGCTCCTCAAACAGCCGAAGCGAAGTCCACGATCACATGTTGATTGAAGAGACGTCTCCAGTAAGTTCTTTCCTAATTTCTTTTCTTCTTTCATTTCTTCTGTCTTCTCTTCTTTGTAATCCAAAAGGGGCGGAGATGTTACCCCGTCCTCTTCTTGGCCTCAACTGAGACTGACAGACCTTATATAAGGCCTGTGACGTCACATTTGAGTGTCAAGTGGTACACCCCCAATCCGATTGGACAAGGTCCATTTTTTTCAGGATGTGACGCCATCAAAAAGGGAGGGAAGCCAGTCAATCAGGTAGTATCTGCTTCCCTCCCTTTAAGATGATGTGACTTCAGCAAAAAATGAAATGGCAGCCATCACATGGTACACCAAGCAATCGGATTGGTGGATATACTATGTGATGCCTTTCCTTTTTTCGGAGTGATCTGACATCATCTAAAATGGAGTGAGGCATTCTACCTGATTGGCTATCTTACCTCCCTTTTTAATGACGTCACAAGGAAAGGCATCACATGGTATATCCACCAACCCGATTGGTCGGTATACCATGTGATGGCTAGCATTATGTTAAAGATAAAGCAGCAGAATTGGCAGTAGCGGATTTCCCATTAAGCCTGATAGGCGGCACATTTTCTGTTTTTTTTCCGGTTTTCCCCCGCTCTCTTCCCCACCGATTGCTGGGGGAAGGCCTGGCACCTCTGCAAAGGTCTCTTACCTTCTCCTTCGTGACGCCCTCCTCCAGCGTCAAATGATGCCGCAACAGGCGCATGGTGACGCGTTGACATGACAACGTAACGCCCCATGGCACTGCGTTGTCATGGAAATGCGTAGTTACGGCATAATTTGATGCCATAATGCTGCAGAAGGAGGAGGGTGGGGCTACAGGAGGAGGCAGCCCGGGTGGCAAAAAGGTAAGTGCCTACGGGTGGCAACATTTAAATCTGCCACTTAGAACTGGTGACACTTTTTTGTGTTTAAAAAAAAAATCTGTATATGTTTGAAGAAGGGGGTCTCCGGAGCTGACCCCCCATGACGTCACGGCTTCCTATTGACCCGTGTAACGCCGGACATTTAAACCTCCATTTCAATAACCCCAGCTAGCCCAGCCGGAGGTGCTACCGGCACCCCCTTCCGAGGTAAGTATCTTGCGAAGCACGGGGTCCCCCGGACCTGAAATTAACACGGTTCAGCTCCGGAGACCCCCCCTGCTTCATAGTAGGGCAAGGAGTGCACCTCTAACACTTTCAGAGGCAGATAGGGCAGCAAAGCTTAGACACTCTGACTGGCACTACAGGGGTTAATGCAGTAGCATGTAACAGCTGATACAGTAGCGCCGGAGTGGCCACTGATTGAGCCACCTGTGCTGAAGCAGGGGTATCCTGAAAACCTGACCTGCTGGTTGCCCTTGAGGACAGGAGTTCGCTACTCCTGCAGTAGCAGTACCAAATACAGACGGAAATTAAAACAAAGTCACACTCCTGGCTCTAGGTGCTGGGTGTGTAAGGGTAGATACATTGACCCAGTTCCCTCCTAAACCTTGGACTTGAACCTCCCTGGGCTGATGAAAGGCAGGCACAGCCCAGGTGTAGAGGAAACCCGGCCAACGAAGGGTTAAGAAGCAGCTTCCTGCCATTGTCAGCTATTGGTTGAAATGAATCCCCAAGCAGTTGGGCGGAACCAGTGTGTTGGAGAGAGGAGGGGGGGGGGGGGGTTAGCTTGCAAGTTTAGGCATTGCTTCCTAAAAGGAAGAAGTGGTGGCGATGGCCGAGTCTCATTGTTCTCTCTTCACATATGACACGTAGGGATGGAGAGCAGCATGAAACAGCAACGGTGTTAACCCCTTCAGTACACGAGGGAGCAACATGCTACAAAGCACATGTGAAATTGCTATTTCAGCCAGAATGCCTAAATGCTAAAATTAGAACAAATGCCATCAAGTGTACAGCAAAGAAGGATGGGTCCTATCTCCCATGTAGTAACAAAGGAGGGAGAGGGAGTAGGGGGTATAATACCTTTTGTTGGACCAACAAGTAGTTGATATGTTGCAAGCTTTCGAACCTCTCAGGGTCCTTCATCGGGTACGGCAGTAATCACACTGTCATGTCCCATTCCACCCCCCTTCTCATCTCCTTACTGTCTAAGCCATCTTTTTCATTTTAATAGAGGTAATTTATGTCTCTGCTGTTCATTTTCACACAAGGCTACCTGCTTCTACCTTATCTTATTTCCCTCTTCCTCTCAACATCCATTGCAACCAGATATCCCTCTTACATACACTGTATATTATATTGTGTTTCTGTATTTCTGCCATACCTGATGAAGGACCCTGAGAGGTTCGAAAGCTTGTAACATATAAACTACTTGTTGGTCCAACAAAAGGTATTATACCCCCTACTGCCTCTCCCTCCTTTGTTACTACATCAAGTATACAATATACAATTCATTTGTCTGTACTGATATAAGGTAAGTGATAAGGTAGGTTATTCCAATGATGTAAGCAAAGGCTGAGTTAGTGTAAGGAATCGGGGAGCGTGGCGCACTAACTCCTTACCTGATGTCTCGCACAACTCCGCTGTCCATATAGTGCGCGCACGCTCATGCAGGAGCTTCATAGACATCGCGGAGTCTGGCTTCCTCCCCTGGATTATGGCGCACGTCAGCGTCGTGCGTCAGGCACTTGTGACGCGTGTGCACCGCTCCCCAGCTGCGCGTCAACTATCCTCATCACGCCCACCTGTCTCCTGCACCACTCCACCTATCTTTGCCTCCGCTGAGGCCGCACCTCTACTCCTCCCCTCTCTCTCATTGGTCCTGCTCTCCCATATATGCTCAGCTGTGCCACTTACACTTGGGCTGAGCATAGTTCCAGTTAAAGCTGTTCTCCCACTTCCTGGTTCCTTGTCCTGCCTTGTCTTGTCTCCCGTTGCCTTGCTTCCAGATTGATGTCCTGTGTACCGACCCGGCTTTACTCTTGGACTCCACACTTCTGGCTTACCGACCCCGGCTTACCTCTGACCTTCCGCACCTCTCCAATTCTGACCATGGCTTACGGACTTCTACGCACCTACTGGCTCCAACCCCAGACCACGGCTATCGGACACTGACCATTCTACCTCTGACCTCGGTAAGTTTCAAAACTACTCTAATATCTCCAATCCTGACCTGGCTGCTTGACCATCCACTCTCCAGATGTGCCCCCATGGCTGTGGGTGGCATTTATACCCATTCCCACCTCAGTTCCGGGGTCCCGCTTTGTTTGTGGTGAGCACAGCGTTACAGTTAGAGAGTCATGTTCAGATATGTGATGCAGGTCCCTCGGGCAGCAAAAGGGTTACAGTTAAGTAAGCCGGCTAAACATATTTTTGCATCAAAAATCCTTCAAAACAGACCACAAGTGGATGACTTTACAGTGAAGTATGTGATCATCATTGAAAAAGTCCAGCCAATCTGTGCAAAGAATAATGTAGGCAGAGTAAGAGAGGCTGGGATTTAATCATGAAGGCGCTTATTCAATATCAGCCGAAGCTGACGATCGTTCCGTTTGCAGCCAACATTTTCTATTGAAGTCATCGGAAAATTTCGTTCTGAATCAGCCGATACAATATAAGCCCATAAGGCCCTTATTCTATAAACTGCTATTGCTTCAATCCAGCGCTATCTCGCAGAACCTTTGAAGTCACTTTATGGTGCAATATTCCACCATAAAGTGAGATATAAAACATATAGAGAACATATAAAGAATGAGCCAACTAAACACAGTTCTTTGTAGTAACATTTGTAATAGATTGATGACTGCGATATATTTGGGCCTCTTAGAGATGATGTTTATTTGCCATTGTAGCTGATATCAGTAGATTCAACGTAAATACAAACTTCTTCTGGGTTTATCATGGCCCCAGGGACAATCTTCATGCATCATTTATAGCTGGTAGTTGATACCCAAGCAGCAATAAAGGCCACTTATGATTTAGCAGCAGACTTAGCTCCCAGTTTACTAGAGGCCAAAGTACTGTATATCACAGTCATCTATTATAACTGTTAATACAACACTTGAGAACTGTGTTTAGTTGGCTCATCCACAAGTGCTCCGATTCATGCAATGTGTTTTGACATCTCACATTATGATGGAATATACCAGCAGCATCAGTAAGAGAATGGTAACGCTGTATCACAACATTAAGTGCACTTTCCAACATTTTGTGCTTACTTAATATACGGTCTTGGACACACATATACTGGTCTTTCCTCTTAACATGGACTTTAAAGGATTTTTTTCGTATAAATCACTATTATATGAGCAATCCAATCCACCCCTCCATTTTATTTTACAGGATTGAAAATGGGGATCCTCCAGAGCCGAGCTGCACTATTTTCACCACCAAGGGCCCCCCAGGTTCCCGAGATACTTTTTGTGAAGTTACCGGTATTACTTCCAGGTTTGTAAAGGGGATTTAAATGGCCATCCATGCCATACGTATGCTTATGAATTTTGTGTGTCTTTGTATTGTATGTGTAGCCCTCAGACCCCCCCCCCCCCGGTCGCAGATCGGACCCCCTGAGGTGTACTAAGGTCTGACTACGTGTCTTGGTGTGGTGCATACCTGCTGGCAACAGGAGGACCTGAGTCTCCCATGATGGTGTGGGGGATGACAGGACCAGGTTTCTGGGGTGAATGCCTTCATCTCTTCTCAGTGGTGCAACGCCTTCATCTCTGTGAAGCCCCAGGGATATGGGGTGGAACTCTTACAGAGAACTTCCCACACAGGGATGAGAGATTCCAGTCTCAGTCAGTCTTTATAAAATCAGCAGCAGCTCTTTATTGCCCACAGCAGCAGAGTAGCAGCAACATCAGCAACACAGTGATATCACAGGTACAGGGTCTTCTCTCCCCCCAGACTGCACACCATCAGGATGGTCTCTGGGTACTCTGTGTCCCTGCCTCCACCCCAAGTCACGGGCACTCAGGGTGGGGCTAGCTCTTCCCTCACCCCCTAGGCAGGGTGAGAGGCACTGGTCCACCTATAGCTCACTACTCTGACTGTCCAGTCAGACACTCCAACACTACCTCTCAGGCTGAACCCAGGACTCAACTAACTACTGTCACTGACAGGAACAGGCAACTTCTAAATTGAGACAGCCCTCCCCTTCATGACATCAGCAGGTACCGCCCCTGTGTCTATGCCTTCCACACAGGGTCACGTGACCTACTTCCACCACTCAGAGCAGGGCTTGATGTGGGGGAAACCCATGATAACTACTGGCAGCCTGCCCTTAACAGGGCTTATACCAGTAGGAGGAAAGACATATAGCCCTATTTCTTACCGGGGCTACATATGTATATGTATTGGGTCTAAGGTTTTTTTGTATTTGAGATTAGTAGGTTTTAAAAGAAGTGGGTGTTTCTTTTTGTTCTTGTTTTTTAAAGTGACACCCAAAGCAGTGCTATTAAAATATAGCGACATGGTGTTTGAAAGCAGAAGAGAAGAAACATTGTGATCAAGGGCCTGGCTCTGAAAAGTTTTAAACAGATAACTTATTGTTTAGACATAAATGAACAGAAGTAGTAAAACGTTAAACTCTTATTCCATCATTCCATCAGCCTATATCACAAAACCTCCAATTAAACACAAACGTTCCCCTCCTACATGTACCACAGTGCTCTTGCAGAAGTATCCCATGCATTTTGTGTGCGAGTCTGTCTTGGCCTGTTGCCTTGCTAGTTTTCTTGACCTGTTTGCAGCTTGGGGGCCAGCAACTGGATGCAGACCCAGAAACCACTGAACACAATGAATCTTCTCAAGGGGGAAATTCTTGTATTGTTAGGAGCCCAGTGTGGAAAACAGGAACCAAAATATCCACAGACAAGTCTCAGGGCTGAATAAGTTGGGGCAGAGCTATCATTTGTTTTCTTTAGTCTTGTTTTCAGTTGCTATAATAGTCCAGCTTCCTCTAGCTGTGATAAGACTTTCAAGACCCTCGAGGTAAAAAGCTGATTTCCTTCTCATTATTCCTCAGTCTCTGACAGAAAGGAAACCATAGCTCAGAGTCTATTCCTTCCATAGTCAGCTCTGTGCCAGATCCTTTTGTAGCCACTAATGGGGTTACATTGTCCATCAAAGCCATGTCCTAAAGTGACCAGCTGTTAAAGTTTAAAATCCATGTCCAGAAAAAGAGCACTCACGATACTGTTGATATACTGCCAGAGGTGCATATCAGAATCAAGTCCACCAGCCAGGAAAACTTGCACACATCGGGAACGAAGAACAACTGCACTCCAATGATCTTATGCAAAATGTATTCAATTGGGTCAACGTTTTGGTCCAACCCATCTTGACAAAGGTTTGTGGTTGGATCAAAATGTTGATCCTTTGAATACATTTTGTATACTCTTCTGCATAAGAACATTGGGGTGCTTCTGTTCTTCTCTCCTGAGGTTTAAAATGTAACACAAATAGACTTTCTTATGTAAGGAAGTGACTGTCTACATCAGTGAGACTTAACAGACTTGTGCCCAGATCCATAGAGGTCCGTAAACGCATGGCTCAAAACGGGACGTTATCAACATAATTAACAACCGTTATTTTCCCTGAGGTTAACACATATTCAAAAAATTAATTATATGCAAAAACATCTGTCTCTCTCTATACCCCTCACTCTCCTCATCTCCCTCCAGGGTCTAGATGGGAGTCACGCCACCTTTAGGTATGACTTAACTAAGCTGAAGTTAAACCCCTGCTTGAGCGGACCTCTGAGAATATGCGTTGTTAGACGGAATGCCTCTCTTGCATGAAAACATGACAAACTCATGTTAGTGAGCTTTGATGATACATGTTAATTCTTAATGAGGCGTTAACTTAGATTATAGAAAACAACAACTGCAAAGTCAGAAGTGACTAAATCCAAGCTAACCTGTAGCCAGGTGACCATACTAGGTAGAACAGATTACCTGGATGTTATATGGAGTAATGCAGAGCTTCATAAGCCAACATCTCAAGTCTCAATGAATTCCTTAATAGGGTCTCACTCTTTGAGGGCAGTTATACTTCAATTAAATGGGATGTTTTTGATACAGAACATCTACACTTCATCTGTTCGGCTCACTTAAGAACTAGGGTTGCAGGTGGCTTCTCTAAAAATACTGACACAATGGTGAAAGGTGCGACGTGCTGGAGACACACACACACAACTGTCATCTCTATCTGCTCCATGCTGTTTCTACCTCTCCTTGGCCCCACCGCCAGGCTCCTGAGAACCTCCTGATTGCCTGCTGCTGGGTAATGCAGTAAATCAGAATGGAGGTAGCTGTCCAGACCCCTAGCTACAACTCTGTTCACTCCCTGTTCAGGGAAATCCCGTGGCCCCCCCAAGCCGGTCAGATCACTATGTCCAGAGAGGTAATACCGGACACATACATGTCCAGTATTACCGCTAATTTGTTACTGGACAGAGTGTCCAAATACAGGACAGTCCGGTTCAATACTGGACACCTGGCAACCCTTAAAAAACATCAACGTTGCATCAGGATCTCTGTAACAGAAGAAAAAAAAGGAGGGTTTATTGAACATACATCAAGTACAAGGCTATACAGTATATACTGACCAACTTGACCTACATATTAAGGACACTCATTAATGAAGAATGTATACTTTTGTCTGCAGTCTAGCTGGAATAAATTCCCTCACCTACATACTGTACATGAACGTTTTAGAAATGTTACTGCAAGAAACGTTCAGTGTGTAGCCATCATGCTCAGCAATGAACAGGTTAAGGTTGCATTGTATGATAGGTGGGAAGAGAAGGGGGAGGGGTCCCTAGCCTTTCTGCTGAGCATTGAATTTCCCTACTGCTGAACCCTGCCAAACAGGAAGCAGCAGGCAGCTGCTGGCTGCTCGAACAACTACAGGGACCATGTCACTGACTCAGACCCTTTCCTGGAGTACAGTGCTGTGCCCTCATGGCCCCTGACATTGGCACCACCAGAGAAGGGTGGATTCATGTGAGATTGTCATTTCCCTAGTTGAAGTCATTAAGACTATTTAATATTTCCACATAAGAGTCGAGCATGCTTTTCATACATACATTATGCAGATTTGGGAAGCATTTCCAGCCATCTGAACATATTGAGTAAAGACTAGTGATTCTGGTAAAATACATGTAATTAAACACGATGTGTTGAAATGCAACTTCCTGTTTGTCTGCATATTGCAATGTGTACAGGTTAGCCATGACGTAGAGGTGCTCAGGACATATTTCCATAATGTCAATACTATATCGGCCTCAATTTACAAGATCAGTTTCCCGCTACAGAAAATAAATTCTTATCCCCCCTTTTTAAAACATGTTTAGGAAGCAAGGGGTACCTGGAGCTGAACCATGTTAATTTCAGCCCTACTTCCTTGGATACTTACCAGGGATGGTGCCACTGAGGCCTCCTCTACAGGGGAAACAAAATGGAGGATTAAATCTCCCATGTCATACGGGCCAACAGGAAGTCATAGCGTCATTCTTCGCCGCTTCCTATTGGTCTGCACCATACATGGGATTTAAACCTCCATGAAGTACCGGCAGCTAATTCCCCAGTATGACAGAAACCAGGGGGTCACCGGAGCTGAAATCAATGCAGTTTAGTTCCAGGGCCCCTCTGCTTCAGACCCGTATTTAAAAGAAAGGAGGTGCATTTAACTTGGAATGCTCCTCTAATTGATAAAGCTTATGAGGCCAGCAATGGGTCTCAGACCAAACAGGATATGGTTGGTAACAAAAGACATAACTCCCACCCAGAATACAGAAAGCAATGAAGATTAAACCATCCCAGAGCTCATTTACAGGACTCACATCAATGCAGCTGTTGTAACCTCATTTTATACCCTTGTAACGACTATTTGCAAAACACTGTAAGACCATTTTGATCAACTCTCCTAGTTGATTTTCTGTACAGTTTCCAATGCCGCACGGGATCAGCAAACCATCCTGATGAAGGGTCCTGGAAGAACAGAAACATTGCGCTCTATGATCTTGGTCCACGACCAGCACACACAAGCATCAAAGTCTCAGCTGCAAAACTGGTACAAAAACACTGCATTCGGTTTATCACAGAGGAGAAATCCCATTGTTTCAGTGTGAATGTTTTTCCTCGGTAAATCTGGTGAAGCTGTTTGCCCCAGTTCTGCAGCTGGGAGACATTGATAGATCCCCATGTCTTTGATCTGATATTGAAATGGATTGAAAACTCTACCACGGGTACTGTATGTGACTGATGTTTATGCTTTGTTTATAAATACATCAGAGGAAACCCTCACAGCATTGCTTAGCATCCTATTACTTGTTATAAATTGCATTGCAATTTTTTTATACTTGGCTGTTTTTTTCCCTTTGGATGTAGATTAAAACCACACACACCTGACTGTTTAAAGTTGTTTTTTTCCCCTTAGAGTACAGAAAACCTAACAATATCATTGGCGTCCCCTCAATAATTATAGTTGCTGACGCTCATTGCTTTCCCCAGACCGTGCCCTGCAATCCCTTCCAGTTAACTACAGAGCAAGCCCTGCGGTGGCAAAAGACTCTCTATATGCTCAAATCCCGTAGTCAAGGTTAGGGCTGGTCGCAAACTGAGGGAGGGATGCTGCAGCAATGTCAAAGCTGCAGTGATCAGGCTTGTATTGTCAAATACTGTCGTTTTTAGAAACCTCGCACTGAAGAGCAGCTGAAAAGTGGTTTAAAATGCCTATTTCTTCAAAAAGCAAGGACAGAGTAGGTCATCGGGATGTAAAAGGCAAAGTAAAGGAAATGTGTATAAAAAGTCATTTATTTGGGCTTGTAGTGTAGGAATAGGGACCACACAAAACCGACATGATACATCTTTCAGGCAAATACTTTTATGTGGAATTATTATAGGCAGTGGTTGACAAATCACCAAAAAATCTACTCGCCACACAAAAAAATCTACTCGCCTCCTAGTATCAAACGTGTGCTGCTTGGGCCAATATTTACTCGCCCGGGGGTTAAATCCACTCGCCCGGGGCGAGCAAATGTATAGGTTTGTCGAACACTGATTATAGGGTCATGATCATTTCAAGGTAGTCTTTGGCGAACCACGTATTTATTGCCTTTTCTTTTTGCAGTACCTAATAGGGAACATGTGTCCATACATAGATGAGAAAACAGGCTATTGCTTACTGTCAAAGATTTATCTCTTTGTCTCTGAATACAAGTATATATCAGTGGATGGCATCTCTCGTTGTATCCTTTGCAGAATTTTCATTTTTCTGGCTTATGTGCTGAGAACATTTTGTTATCTGATTCTTCCAGCCTCTTGTCTGCCTCTTCCCTTTTCTCTAGGGGGGATCAGTCGGCAAATGGGGGGTGGGGGAGGGGGGGATTATCTGATGGTAACCAAACTCCCATTTCTCTTTATCATCATCACTACCTCATATCCAATATGCTTTTGTGAGGAGCCTGAGAAACTTAGTTATTAAGGGAATAAAAAAAAGTTAACTATTGTGCTGCCATAGCTTGTGAAAATGAATGGTTCTACAGTGCAACGAAATTGTCATTGGCAGTAGAGGTGTTAATGAAACATTGTCCATTTACCCAACTTGCAGTTCCTTCCTCATCCCTCTTCCTGTAGGAGGGGGAGTGGTTTCCCTGGGAATAATGTAACATAACTTTCTATATAATGTTGCTCCTCCCCAGGTTATTTTGCTTTTGTATTCTCCCCTGCCAACCTAAGCAACCTTTGTGTCTGGCCACTTTGGTGTGTGTAAATGTCAGCAGCTCTGCCAGTGGTCACAGACCCAGTCTGTGCCATAGACTGCATGCCGTGGAGAACAAAGCTGCTTCTCATCTAGAGCCCATGCCACTGAATCTGTCAGCAAGCTTTTGAAGCTGTTACGAAGCACTCATCTCTCAACTAATAACTCTACTGTGGGGAACAGCACGCCCAGGCAATTCCATCGCATTCGGCTCCTGCTTGGGCAACCTAAGAAACAATGGGAGTGATTCCTAAAATCTTCATCAAGGTTTCTGCTCTTCTGTCTATTTGCTTCTTCTACACAGGACTTTGCCAGAACTCAGCTTCTCTAATGGTTAGATTTCGCATCCAAGAAGAAGTACCTGAAGACACCCTAATTGGGCGAATCTCTGATGCACCAGGATGGACAGAGGGTCTGAATGAGGAATATCAACTCATGCAGGAGCCTAACTCTTTCCCAGTGGGTTTGAAAGATGGATCTATCACAACAACAGGACGTCTAGACAGAGAGCAACTTTGTCAGCCTCATGGACACTGTCTACTCTCGTTTAATGTCCTTGCAACCAAGGCCTTGTCTTTGGTCCATGTGGAGATAGAAGTTCTGGACATCAATGACAATGAGCCAAGGTTTCCAAAACCAGAACTAGATATGGAGATCTCAGAGAGTGCTTCCTTGCACACCCGGATCCCGCTTGACCAAGCCTTGGACCCTGATAGTGGGAGCAATGCAGTGAGATCATATGCCCTCTCTATTAGTGAGCACTTTGCCTTGCATGACAGTGCAGGTTCTGATGGCATCAAACATCCAGAACTGGTAGTGGTGAAAGAACTAGACAGGGAGCTTCTATCTTCTTTCCATCTGGTCCTAACAGCTTTAGATGGGGGTGTCCCAAGAAAATCTGGCACTACCCTGATTAAGATTAATGTCCTGGACTCTAACGATAACAGTCCCATGTTTGGGGAAAGCTCTGTAATCCTGGAGGTCTCGGAAGACACCTCCCCTGGCACCCTTCTTCTCAATCTCACAGCCACTGACCCAGACCAGGGACCAAATGGGGAGATAGAATACTCCTTCAGCAAGCATGCTCCTCACCATGTTATGAGCATGTTCAGCATTGATCCCAAGAAGGGAGGGATAGTTCTGAGACAGCCACTGGATCATGAAGGCAGGCGCTCTTATGAGTTGGATGTTCAAGCCAGGGATTTGGGTCCTAACCCTATCCCCACACACTGCAAGGTTCTCATCAAGGTTTTAGATGTCAATGACAATGCACCTGATATACAAGTCACCTGGGCATCTCAAGACTCCCAGGAAATTGTAGTATCAGAGGCTGTTCCCTTGGGCAGTTTTGTAGCTCTAGTAATGGCCAATGATCCAGATTCAGGTGTGAATGGGCAGGTGCACTGCCATCTAATTCAAGACCATGCACATTTTAGGTTACAGAGAGCTAATGGTAACAGTTACATCTTATTGACCAATGCCACACTAGATAGAGAGAAATGGGATGAATATAACCTTACCATCCAGGCTCGAGATCAAGGAGAACCCTCATTTTCAGTTAATAAATCCTTGAAGATTCGTGTCAGTGATGCTAATGACAACCCTCCTGTGTTTGAGAGGATAAGCTATGATGTCACCTTGGAGGAAAACAACCCTTCTCTTACTCATCTCCTTACAGTACGTGCTCTCGATATTGACCTAGATGCCAATGCCAAGGTCACATACAGTATCCTTGACTCCCTCATCTCAGGGAACCCAGTCTCCACCTTTGTCTCCATCCACTCCAGTACCGGGGAAATCTTTGCCCTTGAAACGCTAGATTATGAGAAAATGAAAGAAATTAAATTGATTGTTCAAGCAGAAGACAATGGCAACCCTAAACGTAGCACTAATGCTTCGGTCAGTGTCTTTCTGAGGGATCAAAATGATAACAGCCCATTAATTGTACAACCACCACTGAAGATGGGCCATGCAAGTATCACTGTCCTTGTAAATGCTGAAACAGGTTATCCACTTTCCTCCATGGAGATTTCTGACTCTCAGGCTCATGGCTATTCCACATCAGGAAGTAACACTCTAGGCACACATGAAAAACTAACAGCAATAACCAATACATACCCCATTATTCATGTCGTAGCCACTGATGCAGATTCTGATCTCAATGCTAAACTTATCTATCAGCTGACAGATGATCATCAAGGCTTGTTTGCCATGGATGAACATCTTGGTCATGTATATTTAAATGCAAGCAATGCCAGCCATCTCATTGGAAATGCATTGGAATTGAAGGTTATAGTGAGAGATAATGGGACTCCTCGGCTCTACACCACAGCTCTTCTGAGGGTCATGTTCAGCAGCCACCTTGATCATCTGAAGAACTCGGCTACAGGATCCAAGGTAAAGCTAAGTCACTCGATGGTAATAGTTATCTGCCTGGCTGTTCTTCTGACTGTCTGCCTCTTAGTTTTGGCTCTCATAATGTCTTTTTGCCGCGTGGATAGGAAGGATAATAGAGCCTACAACTGTAGGGAAGAAGAATCTGCCTACAGGCACCAGCCTAGGAGGCCTCAGCGGCAGATTCAGAAGGCAGATATCCATGTTGTTCCAGTGCTGAGGGGTAGGCAACAAGACCCCATCACACCACCTGATCCTTCCAAACCATTTTCTTTGTCAGGTGAATGTAAAGAGATTCCAGAGGATGATGTCCTCCATACCCCTTTCCATCTTACTCCAACTCTTTACAGGACCTTAAGGAACCAACATAATCATGAAGCACTTAGAGAAACTACACAAGATTTACAGCAACCTTTCTCTCTGCCTCCCTCTGTATGCCGAACTCTGCAGTATCAGAGACAAAGAAGCTGCTCAAGGGAGAATCTTCATGACCTTCATAGCACGCTCCCAACACCTACCAAGACCTTGAAGAACCCAGGAAGCCCGCAGTTGAGGCTCAGTGAGGACCCCAGCTCTTCAGACCCTCTCTTATACAATAAAGAAGCGTTGTTACAAGCCACATCTCCAACTTTGAGGCGTCAGCGGAATGCAGAGGTGTCATCCCAGGAACAGATCCTGAGAAGCCTTGTGCGATTGTCTATGGCAGCTTTAGCAGAGAGGGACCCAGTGGAACTCACCATGCAGTCACCACATGTGCAGGTAAACCTTTATTTCTCTTTCTAAATACCATTATAGACTACGGTGCAAACAATAGGACAGTGGCTTTAGGATGCCAAGAAATAATTCTGATCAATATTACCACACAATGAGATGTAGTAAGTGTCAGCTTCTACTGTAATGCCTTTTTGTCATGCCATAAGGGTCTGATGACTTGGGCTCCTGAAGTTCACAACTCCCTGATGGTAACCAAATCCATGATTGTCAGGGTAGCACTAGCGTAACAGCATTAAAAGTGCTTCTGGCAGCTTCACTTTACTTCCCTGATTCTAAAGCCTCAAGACACAGGAGTTGTGTGACAAATACTAAACAAACCCAATAGAGGCCATGTAGCCCCTTAGGGTGTTATTACCTGATGTCAGTGTGAGGGTAGCACAACTCAATGCCTATTTCCCTAATAGCAATATTGTAGAAGCCTTAGAATGTAGTCTCTACCACACCCTTTAAAAAGATGGTGCACACAGAACAGTAGGGTCTTTGTAAATGTGCTGAGCTAGACTTTTCCACCCCCCAAAGCTCTGTGTTCATATTTTATAATAGTATTACTCATTTTTGATGTGTACTTCAAATATTGATGAACGCTGAAGAATATAACTTGCTTAAGTAACTAACAGATGCTCTAAGAACAGACTTTCTTCTCCATGCATTTTATAAGCTTCAAATTATTTTCTGATTTGCAATTCTTTGTAGGTCTTCTAGCAATGAAAAATGAGCTATTGTTTGCTAGATAATCAGGGACAGGCTTAGCCAGTCTTGGTTTTGCATGTGTCATACTTTAGAGTTCTATGCATTGTGTTAATCTCTGAGTGGTTTAGTAAGGGAGATGTAAAATCAGGGCAGGCCCAGCCTGTTCCCTTTGCTGTTAAGCTAGAGGGTCACAGCAATGAAAGAGTTAAGTTCCAGTTTTCTTTGGCTGATTGCAGAAGTGAACAGCTGAGAGGAAGCTGAAGGATGTGATTTCTTTTAACACAATCACATCCTGCACTGCTGTCGTTGCTTTGTGCATCCAGGTGTGGTTGGCTGGGGACAATGTTTACTGTTCAAATCAAGCCATACCAAGATGTATTAAATACGTTGAGAACACTTTGGTTGCTATCAATCAAATTGCATATATAATATTTATTATATAATACGTGTGTGTATATTATATACTGTATCTAGTTTTTTCCTTTTCTTTTGGTAATTCAGTGTTCAAAAACAAAATGTGTGTGTATATATATATGTATATAGGCATTAAAGAATATCACTTGTGAAAACATTCACATGTCTGCAACCTTGCCTTTCACCATTATCACCTAGCACAGCGGTGCGCAAACTGGGGGGCGCGAGATTATTTGGGGGGGCGTTGGCGGTTGCAGAGGTCCCACGCTCTTCCCCAGGGCATTTAAAGTAAATGCCAGGGGACCGCGTGAGGCCTCTGCAACCTCTACTTACCGAGATTCAGCCGGCTTCCGGACGCGTGACCATGGCAATGCGGCGTCAAATGACGCCGCCGGGTCATGTGGCATCACGGTTGCCATGGAAACGTGACATCAAATGACGCCGCGGGTCACGTCACGTGATGTAACACGACCCCGTGGCGTCATTGGACACGCACGAGGTAAGGGGGGGTGCAACAACGGAGGAGAGCAGGCAGGGGGGCTGCAGCAAAAAAAGTTTGCGCACCCCTATCCTAGCATATAGTGCTTCCATTGCAGCAAGGGATTCTGGGAACTAACATGCAAATGAGCACACAATGTGTCATAAGGATTCCATATAAAAATGGGTTTCAGGCAAAAGGTGACACATTGTGTGATCATTTGCATGTAATTTCCCAGAATGGCTATATGCTAACGGTGGATAACTTGTGTGTGTGTATATATGTATGTGTATATATATATATACACACATACATATATATATATACATACACATTATTTAACACATGTGCACACACACATATAGTATGTATTTATACACATATACACATTAGATACGTTATGGTGGGTGAAAAAGGTGACGAAAAACCCCTCCACCGTACAGCATACCGTATAGCCACAAAAAATATCACTTGTGAGCACATTCACGTCTTAGACAGGTCTAAAATGTGAATGTGCTCACAAGTGATATTTTTATTTGATATATATATATACACAAGCTGTGTTAGAGCACCCACCTAAACCTGGTTGTCAGGCTGATGTAATCCTGGTGTATATACAGGCCACCCCAGTATAATTTGCCATGGAGTTTTCTGAAGTTAGCTGTTATCCAGATGAGAGAACATGAGGAGAGATGGATATAAAACTAGAGCCTGTCACTAACGAGTTGGATTTAGCTCGTTACCATCGTACTGCTAAATAATGGAAAAATTTTCCTGTTTTCACAGCAAATTTCACAGCTTCTTTCCATGCTGCACCAAGGACAAGTTCACCCCAAGACCCTTCACAGAGGCAACAAGTACTCATCTAAAGTTGGCAGGTAACGTTAGAGATTAATCGTCACAGCACGAGGGGTCGCTTGACTCCTGCAGCGTCCGCAACAGCAGCGCTGCAGTAGCCAGCGCGGACCTGGCCTAAAGAGAACAGCACAGGTTCCCTAATAGAAACTTTATTGATTATGCAAGGCATGAAGATGGCCCATATTTACTAAACAGTGCTAAGACATCTTCCGGCATATGGAAACATGTGTAAAATGTCTGATCCTCTACTGGTGCTATGGACCAAGTCCGCTTTTAATTGCCTTCTGCATGCATCATAAATAAACCCCACAGTCACATACTTCTAGTCTCCTGGTGATGCAAACGATCATTACAGGGACAGAAGAGCCTGCAGTGCATTTGTGTGCACGGAGCTGGTGATAGACCTATGATTAGAGATGGGCATTTCCCGAGTTTACCATTCAAAATCCGTTCTGCGGTGTAAAATCTGTTGACGGATGTTGCCCATTTCAATCTGCGTGGATTAATCAAAAACCGCCATTTGATAGAATCCGCTGGTGGATTTTACCAATCCAATCCGTGGATTCCGTAATCCGCTGGTCCCTACACAACCGATTTGTATACAGTGTCCTTTGTAGGTCAACCTGGACCTGCTTAACATGTTTTGGCCAAAAGATTGAACTAAATGACCCATATTGGATGTGCATTGGGGTTTTATTGTTTATTGTTGTATTTGAGGTGACTTTCCCAGTGACGCTGCAGTTGACACAATTAAATATATAAATAGATCATACTGTGGGATTGGGGTTTGAGCTTGCTAAGGTTGTGTATGTCACAGAACACAGTGAGCCCCTGTTCCATAGAGCTTACAATCTAATTTAGTGTCTTACTCAAGGTCCCAAGGAAAGCCAATTCTGGTATTACAATGGGCTTCACCTGCTTCAAAGGCAGGTCAGCCAACAAGCTGCTCCCTTCAGCCATAACATGCAAGTTAAAATGTAGCATGTAATGTTAAAATGAATGATATCGAATCTTAATCCGTGTATATTATTCTGTGTAGATCTGCAGGGCAGGAGGCCGATTGGCAGAGCACGAAAGACAGCGGGCATGGCGAAAGCGAGGCGGGAGACCTGGACTCAGAGCCATGGGGTGACCTGCCCGGCAGCGAACAGTTACTAGAGGACAGTCTGGAAACACTGTTGGGACCGTGCGTGGGTAAGTGATAAGCCCAAACATTAAAAAGACAGAGGACCATTTGTGCTAAGAAGTCCTACTCCATAAAACTACTTTTGCGTTGGAAGCCGTTCAAGTGAATGGGCCATATTTATTAAATGGTGTTACACCATAAGACACCTTGCATGTCAAGAGACACCTTACAGCCCATTCAATTAAATGAGACGTAATATTTATTTACCAAGCAGTGCTGGATGGTGTCTCACAGCACCGCTTAGCAAATACAGCCCAGCATGGGGTTTACATCTTCCCAAGCAAGGGAAAGCCAGTTTGGCAGCATATTGAATAAAGGCCATATATGGTCCACGTTTTTCAGATTGGGATAGCATCATGAGCGTTCCTTAAAGATGAAAGCTTATGTACACCGAGGCCACAAGAGTCCCTTCTTATATTACCATTTCATATTAACTTATATCATTTGGTCACATCTAGAAAAAAATGATTTTTGTGATCTTGAAAACTAATGTGTCACAAGATCTATGAAGATGTTCTGTGAACCAAAATAGCTTCTAGTACTCTGCACTTGGTGTACAGAAAGTAAAGAGTTTTTATTAAGGTGCACAGTGAATTGTTGTACCAGAAATAGTGATATCTGGCTAACGTATTGATACTTTGTGTATAACAGGTCCAGAGAGCAACCGTCTGAGTGAGCTAGATCCAGGATGGATATCCCGCTTCTCCTTGCCTTTAACCAACAGTTACAAGGACAACATCTTCACTCCAGCCCCCCAAACCCTACAACAGCCCCCAATAACGGCTGCTGAGAAAGAAGAGCTTAGGACCTTCCTGACATTTGGCAAAGCTTCAGAGGGATCGCAAGGGAACAGACTTGCCAGCACCTTCCTTTCTGAGATGAGCTCTCTTTTTGAGATGCTGTTAAGTCAGAAAGTTGAGTCCCATGGTGATACGGCCTCTGAGGTGCTCATGAGACTTTCAGCCTGCAGTAAGACCTCAGGGGTGGACTGGGGTACAGGGGACGGTGTCTGAAACTAGCTGAGCAACCACTGGTGAGCTGTGATTGGGAGTCCTCAAAGAGCTACAATTTCATTCTCAGCCACAAGAAGCTAATGTATATAGGGTTTTCTTATTCTCCTATTCTTAAATATGTATAGTACGCAGAATTAGGAAGGCAAAAGAAGCTCCTTATGACTTGAGTACATTGCTATTTTTGTTGTTGTTTGGACGAGGAGCTGCAGTCTTTCATTACAAGGACACCGCAACATCACAACATTTCTGACTTGTCATGTAACAAGGTACTCAGGAGTTTGGGTCACCAATAGCTGGCATCACCTTCAGAACGGTGTTAAATAATAGTAACCACATGGTAATTGTAACCCAATCCCCTGGTAAAGGCAAAAGTCATGTAACCTGATGGTAATCCTACTTCTTTAGTGCTTTCTGCCATTCTAGAGTTAATGTATTTACCCGTATTATAGGCTGCCAGGACTTCAGACCCCTCCGCATTATGTTGAATGTTAGCAACCAAGCACCTGAGTTTCTAATGCCCCCGACAGAGTAAAATAAACCTAAACCTATCTATAGAAAAGAAAATGTTACCTATGATGACCCATATCCTTTGTGAAAACGGCCCTGGTACTGTAGACCTTGGAAACACCTGTAGAATAGTGAAATCATCTAATGCTAACCTAGCTCCTGAATGCATACTTCCATGGTAGCAACAAATACATGGTGTGTAGAATAGTTGATACCACTACCTGATAGCAAACAAATCCCTTTTGGCGACAGTGGAACCACCTGGTAAACAGACCAAACGTGTTTATCGGCTAGAGATATATACACGTTTCTCAACTCGCCCTAGTTCCGCTCATCCTGGAACCGTACTTTCCTCTCTTACTATTCTTCCATCCCCTGCACAAGATTCCAAATATCTTCATGTATGTAACTATCTCCACACTCTCGCCTACTGTTCAGGATAAAACATTGTGTGGTTAGACGTGAAAATGTCAGGCTGAGCTTCAGTCTTAGACTGCATCTAGTTCTGTTATACAGTAATGGACCGCTGAGAGGTGTACTGATGCAATGTACGTATTACATCACTTCAGTGCAAACACATGATCGTTCTGCACTCACTGAGATTTTTTAACAATCTTAGGGCAGTGGCGCTACTCAGTAAGGTACAGTACATTAGGGCAGTAATAATGTTTGACCTATGCAGAAGCCCTGCAGCCTTTTCTAATGTTAGTTTGAGAATATAAAAATGTACGTTTTTAAAATTAGGCCAAAATGTCATTCTCTGCATGAGACAATAGCTAACAATGGGAACATGCTGCCTCGGCTATTTTTGAAATGCATTAATTAGGAACAAATATTAAAGCCATTCCTATAATGCAGCAATTATACTGGACTGATGAAACTGCAGAGAACTTGAACAATGCTTGTCCTCTTTTGACAATCCTTATCTATTTAGCCACAGTGCAGATGTTGGGTAAGTGTGTGTGTATCTCACAGTAGTTATCAGACTGATAAAAGCCAGAGAGCTTAAAAAATTGAAATAAGTGTGTATAGATAATTAGAATGATTACTTTAAAGCTCTGACAAATGTTTCAGCAAGTGATACAAAACTGCAGTTACTGAAAATTCTCCCTTGACTTGTTAAAGATCCATGCTAGAACATTTGTCTCAACCACCGCTACACTATACAGTATACTTTCACACCTCAAGAGTCATAAGATCACGTGGTGAGAAAAGTTCCATGCGGCTCTGTTAGCATTCTATCTCCCAGTCAATTATAGAACAGAATCCATAATGGGTAGCAATCCAAGAGAGTAGTCAGCCGGCTGGGCTGAGTAGTTGTCTTTTTGTAGTGTAATGATGTATCTTTGTGTTTATAAGTTATTTATCATTTCTTTCTTTATTTTATTTTTATTTATCTGCCTGTCTGAGTTTTTCACTAATTGTCTATTTGTACAGGGTTTTCAGATTAAAATAGCATTTTTGGAGTCTCTCTCATCTTGTTGTTTCTGTTGCCAATATATTTACTGCTTTGCAGTCCCTTCAAACAGTAAAGGGGTCAAGTAAATATACTATTAAGTGCCATCTTGGGTATCGGGCAATTTTCTTAAAGCATTATTTTTTGTCCCGCAGATTAACGCCCTGTAACAAAACACTGATGATTTTCACTACACACTCTTATTGGAGAACAGACATTATGGGGGACTTCCCATAACCCAGTTGATACCAGTGGGCTCTGCAATGCATATGCCAAGCGGCATAGTGCCCTGGCAGCAAAGCAGATAAATAATGCCGCTGACTCTCTACCATTTCCAAAGACTCCTGCTCCAGACACCAACAGACAATCCCTTGCAGTGTGAAAGTCTTCTCAGTTATTACTGTGGGTTAAGCTGAGAGCAGGTATTGCGGCAAAACAACATTGCAGACCAGGTAAAGTCTTATATTGGAGCTAATTCACATTATATTGTATAGAAGAAGGATTGTTACAGTATGTATATAGTCCGTCAAAATGGGACAAGATATTTTCTGTAGGGAAAACTCTATATGTGTGGCCCAAGGTTTCAGGTCCCATACAGACCTTTCATCAGGTGAAAGGTCAGTATAGAACCTGAAAAGTTGCTCTATCCAATGCCCTTCTAAATAAATTGAAGGCATTGCATTAAGAAACTTGTGAATAGAGCTCTACTTGGAATCTCCTTTGGGGAACTCTGCTTCATTGCGTTTGGGGTATATAGTCAGTAACATACAGTACAGGGCATCATGTTCTTTTTCAGCTCTCTACAGTACATTGGTCTATTGAGATAGACAGCACAATTTCCCCACAGTCACATCTGTACACCCCAACTAGTTACAAGTTATTACTTTTACTATAACATGTTTTTCAAGTGTGTTGTTTTTAGCAGTCCTTTTACTCGTTGCTAATGTTTCACTGGTCAGCATGGTTAGGATGCGCTCTGTCCCACACATTCAATCTTCAGTAGCCCCTTGCAGCTGTCCCGAATCCTGTAGTGCTGATCAGTTTGAAGATGCTTCATGAAATCTTCAGCCATTGAGTCCTCCATGTGGTTGGCTAGTATTAAAGTCCCAGACTGCAGGGCCCCCATCTGCTCCAGTGCCAGCAAACTTTGGAGATGTTGCCAGGGTTGGTTGCCCACCAAGACTAAATCCACAATCCCTAACCCAAACCGAGTGATCAAGGCATGAATGGCATTTACTGGATGATGAGGCAACAGCCGGAACTACAAAACAGAAATGTGAAAGAGGAACGGACTTCAATATATATTGTATGTACTGAACCTACAGTTTGGTAAACTCAATATCTACTGTATGTATAATTGTATATTACAGAACATATGTAAAAAGCTTTACCGTGTCATTCTCTTTGTCTCCGATATCACAGTGTCTTGTTCAAGACCACACAGAGCTTACTGCTTGCCTTCCAGCAGTGTCTTCTACTGCAAAGGCACCACAACTACCACCAATCTCACACTTCTTTGCTTTGATAACTTTCACAAAAACCTAACAGTGCCTTGTTGCCATAACATTAAAAACATTATCCCACCATCAAAAAAACTTGAACGAAGTATGTTTCTGACAGCAGAAATACTTGCAACAGAATAGCTTACATTTGCATTATTACTACACTAATAAGATACATTGCTTGATGGAGGTAATATTAACTTCACAAGATATTGTCACTGATATTCACAGATGTTTTTCCTGTTTAGACAATGGCTACTCATCATAATCAGTAATTCACATATTGTCATCCTGGTCAGAAACAAACCAACGCTAGGAAGCATTGAAACGGTCGCATTGCTGCCTGAAGCTATTATGTGGCATATTAAGGGTTGTTTTATATATTTGCAACTGCTTTGTTTCTGACCAGGATAATTACTACAATTAAGGGCATAGCTTTTTTTTTTTTTTGCAAAAACCTTTAAGGCGTCAACGAGTTTTTTTTTTTTTCCTACTAAGTTTGGGTGCTGCTCTCAACAGATTCTTTTCAGATTGTTTGTGCCCTGCAGTGAGGGAGTTGGTCTTGAGCACCAAAGGAGTCAACTGATAGGAAGCTGGTGAGTGCAAATTCTAATTGTTTTTTGTACTCATAATCCTTTTTCCACAAAAGTGACCTATTATACAGCACCAGTTAGAAATACCCAACTGATTATTGTACTGCAAATCTCAGATGACAGAGGATGTAGATCAGAGGTAGTCAACTGCAGTCCTCAAGGGGCCACCAACAGGTCAGGTTTTCAGGATTATCCCTGCTTTAGCACAAGTGGCTCAATCAGTGGCTCAGCACATTATGACTGAGCCATTTGTGCTGAAGCAGGGATATCCTGAAAACCTGATCTGTTGGTGGCCTTTGAGGACTGGAGTTGGCCACCCCTGATGCAGATACTATCCCAAGCTTTCTTCTCACCTGGGTGTTTTTGAAACCAGCTACTAGCATCATCTCCTCTGCTAACTCTGCTACGTTCTCCTCTGGTTCCACGGCATACAGTTTGCCTTTTGGGGGCAGGAGAGACAAGAGACGGATGGCAGAATACCCACATTGAGTGCCCAGTGCCAGAACTATCAGAGGGGCAGCTTGCTTGAAAACATCAGCTAGAAAAGCATCTGTGAATAGGCCATTGGAGAAAGGGGTGTTAAACAAGTCAAGCAAAACCCCTCCCACGGAACTTGGGGATAAGAACCACAGCAGAACAGGGTATGATGTCACCCAAGTGGTATCCGCTTTCTTTATTCACATGTTAATGTAGAGACAAGTGCTCACAACTCACGGTACTGACTAAATGTATTGATATACAGTTACTAGAACTAAGTGTGGCTTCTTCTATGATCAATGGATTATACTGTAGTCTTAACATATATCCAGTGAGGGGCAGAGCTTCTTAATGTCAGTATTTGGGCTGTGCCTGTGGCACTACACCATCCTGCAGGGTCAGAGACAGAGTCATCGCGCTATAGGTCCTTTGTCTCTGTCAATCTGCAGTATGGTAGATTATACTATAAAGCTATATATACTATATATATACTCTAAATCTGTCTCTCATTTTAATCTAGTCTGTAATTGTTACATACGCCTATAACATATATTATCTCTTCCTGTGCATGCAATTATTGTATACAGTAGGGCCCCACTCATATGGCGGGTTGCGTTCTAGGCACCCGCCGCCAGAAAGCGAAAATGGCCGAAAATCAGAACATAGCATTTTCTATGTCCACCGACGATTTTCTGTCTTTCTTACCCTTCTGTGCATGTGGAGACTCTGCTGTCCCCCTTCTGCGCATGCGCGAACTTGGCCGCTCCCCCATTGTACGCATGCGCGACCTCGGGCGCCCCCCTTGTGCACATGCGCAGACATGGCGGCCCCCTTCTCAGTACTGCCGTATTGGTGGATCACCGAGAAGCGAAACGCCGAAAGCGGGGCCCTACTGTATAATGTATAACACTGCTCACTTTAACTCCTCCCTCTAGTCTGGTACCTTTCCCTCTTCCTTCAAACATTCAACAGTTATACCACTTATTACTATGTCACCTGTCTTTCTAACTATCGACCTGTCTCCCTCCTGCCTTTTGCCTCTAAACTCCTTGAGCGTCTTGTATTCTCTCGCTTGCTCCATTTTCTCAACACCTATTCTCTCCTAGACCCTCTACAATCTGGCTTTCGCACTGCTCACTCCACTGATACAGCCCTCACTAAAATAACTAATGACCTCCATGCTGCCAAAGATAGAGGTCATTACACTCTGCTCATATTATTTAACCTCTCTGCAGCATTTGATACTGTGGACCACCCTCTTCTCCTTCACATTCTCCATACTCTTGGCATTCGTAACAAAGCTCTATCATGGATCTCCTCTTACCTCTCCCATCATACTTTCAGTGTCTCTTTTGCGAACACATCCTGCTCTCTCTGTGGGGGTACCCCAGGGCTCTGTCCTGGGACCTCTTCTCTTTGCACACTCTCTCTAGTTGACCTAATCACATCTCTTGGGTTCAAATATCACCTCTATGCTGATAACACACACATTTACTTTTCTAACCCTGACCTTACACCTGCTGTACAGACTAAAGTTTCTGAATGTCTCTCTGCTATATCATCCTGGATGGCCCTCCGCTGACTTAAACTTAACATGGCAAAAACAGAGCTCCTCATACTTGCTCACAAACCTGGCCCCACTACCTCCTTACACATTACTGTTGGAAGTACTATCATTCACTAAGTAGCCCAAGCACGCTGCCTAGGGGTCACACTCGACTCCTCCCTCACATTCTCTTCTCACATTCAAAAGGTATCAAAAAACTCATTTTTTTCCTCCGCAATATTACAAAGATACGCAATTCCTCTGTTGCTCGACTGCAAAAATTCTGACACAGACCCTCATTCTCTCCTGTCTCGACTACTGTAACCTCCTGAGGTCCGGCCTTCCTGCCTCTCACCTGTCTCCCCTAGAATCTATCCTAAATGCTGCTGCCAGAATCACTCTACTATTTTCGAAATCTGTCTCAGCGCCCCTCTGCTGAAATCCCTCTCCTGGCTTCCTATCAAATCCCGAATCACACACTCAATTCTCCTCCTCACCTTTAAAGCTTTACACTCTTCTGCTCCTCCTTACATCTCAGCCCTAATTTCTTGCAATACACCATCCTGACTCTTGCGTTCTGCTCAAGGATGTCTTCTCTCTACCCCTTTGGTATCTAAAGCCCTCTCCCGCCTTAAACCCTTCTCACTGACTGCCCCACACCCCTGGAATGCCTTCCCCTCAATATCCGACTGGCACACTCAATCCACATTTAAGACCCACCCCAAAACACACCTGCTTGAGGATGCATACGAGTAGCTCCATGGCAGAAAGGGAGATGTTTCATACGTACCTTGTTCTGGAGTGAAGAGTAGCTCTTTTATTTGATGGTCTCGTTCTGCGTACGCCCTGTAGGTTTGCAGCACACTATCTGGTTGTCCATGAGTGGACTCAAGCAGCACATACCGGCAGAGTGCCTGCAGAGTCTTCAGATCTACAACCCTTCCACTTACTGTCCAAGAACGGTACTTGTACAGAGCCCAGGCCACTCCAGCACACAGTGGCACCATTACCCCAGTGAGCAGGACAGAACGACTGGGGGGCATGAGGGTGGTGAATTGAAAAAATTGAATAAGATATAATGTAGAGGGAAGGTACCAGGTTTGACATTTTACACTCCAATTGTCTTTCTGCAGGGAACTTCCTAAACAAGGAAAAGTGCAGAATTAGGACTAGACAACCTTATACCGATAGTAATATAAAGACAGGGATTACCTTAGAGAGAGACCGGGCCATATTAACTAAGCAGTGCTATTTCATAAAACACCTTGCAGCAACAGAAGGCCACTTACGGCCGATTTAAGTGAATGGGCAATAAGGTGTCTTCTGGCGCTGGAATCATAGGGTTGCCAGGTGTCCAGTATTGAACCGGACTGTCTTGTATTTGGACAGTCTGTCCAGTAAAAAAATAAGAGGTAATACTGGATATGTATGTGCCTGGTATTACCTCCTTGGACATAGTGAGTGGCTGGATATTCTACTTGGATCCTGATTGAGGGAACAGCTTGACCTAGCTTCAGATGAGAATTTTAAAGTGTCAGTCCCACTTATTGGGCAAAATTCCCCCCCCCTCCCCCAACAACCTAAATGTAACTTGCTTCCTTAAAATTACTTTGTGACTTATTTGTTTCCTGTGAAATATGAATGTGTTTCTATTTTCAATCAGTCTGTCTAATTCTTTTTTAATCTCTGTCATTTAACATTCTTTGCGGCTCATGAAGGCAGCGCAATAATCACAAAACGAGACCCCCCCCCCTTAAATTAACCATTTTTACGAACAAAGAATTAAGTAAAGATGGTAAAAACTGCCCATAGTCTTGTTGCTCCCAATAAATAAAAAAAGTAGCAATTTATTTTTATTATTATCAGTAAAACCGACTGGTACCGGTGTAGGTTTCGGGTTTATTGCTTAAATGCAAATTATATGATATCTAAGAAATGGTTAAAAAAAAAAAAAAAAGATGCTTAATATGTGTAATAGTAATCTGGTTTCCTCTGGGATGTTTCGGTTAATTCTTTGATGGATTTTCTGCATTATCATGATCTGGCAGGGATCTTTCATTTAAAAAGTAGGACGCCTCAGGAATCCTGACCATGTTTTAGCTTATATAAAAAAAACATTGAAGCTGTTCTTGAAGATCAGGTGACCACCTTCCCATTGATGGGGAGTAATCTCTAAACCACAGGTGCTCAACTCCAATCCTCAAATCCCCACCAACAGGTCAGGTTTTCAGGATTTTCCAGCTTCCGCACAGGTGGCTCCATCAGTCCCTGCTTCAGCACAACTGGCTCAATCAGGGGCTCAGTCTTCGTCTGGTTGAGCCAACTGTGCTGAAGCTGGGATATCCTGAAAACCTGTTGGGGGGCGGGGGGCTGGAGGACTGGAGTTGAGCACCCCTGCTCTAAGCATCTCATCAGATAAAATAATAAAAGGCTTTGCTATTCCAACCCAATAGATTTCCCAAATGGAAAGGGCAATAAGGTTTATTGAATAAGCTCTACAGGGAATAAGACCTACAAAAGCAGGATTTAGCTGAACCTGTCCTCAGTATACGGGAGCATTCACGGGCAAGATTGTAGACTATATACAGCATCTATTTTAAAGACAAGCATTCAGGAGCAATGCTCTCTTCCTCCAGTCATGAAGTATTGTTATACACATCCTTTTGTAGCAAATAAACATGCATACATCGCAGTGCTTGTACAGATCGGGATAATGGGGGAGTATAAGACAGGTATATGGCAGGGAGCAAACTCTCAATGTATTACTTCCTGATAAAAACATTTTTAGAAATAAAGAAAAGGTGAGCAGTCATGGTGGTAGTTGGGAAGAGAGAGATTATAGAGAAACAGTGCACATGTTAACTGGACTAAGACAGCTATAAGTACCTATTCCATCCTATCAATCATACTCATTGGCTATCCCTAAATCCTGGGTTGGCTGGGAGTCTCCAAGCAAAAGTTGACCGGCTTTGTTACCATGTAGAGAGAGGTCTTGCTTCAGGTGACCTTGTACTCGGCTTCAGGAGAGAGGGACAGCGATAGATAACCAAGTGAAAAGTCTCACGTTTCAGCTGTTGTCTTAGCCATACCTCTATTTCCTCTTCCGGATTTTAGAAGGGCTTTTCCCTCCTACTCAGGTATTTGATTACTCAGCACTGTAGAAGCAGCAGCAGCAGCAGCAGCAGCAGCAGCAGCAGCAGCAGCAGCAGCAGCAGCAGCAGCAGCAGCAGCAGCAGCAGCAGCAGCAGCAGCAGCAGCAAAGGAAGTCAAATCTGGTGTAGGAGACGATAGTTTAATGTGCCTAGCCAATGTCTAGTGATGTTCAGCTGCTCTTACACTTGCAGGGGGTTTCATCAGTGGTTCAAATTTGATGGTTCTAGGGCAGGGGCGGCCAGCTCCAGTCCACAAGGGCCACCAACAGGTCAGGTTTTCAAGATATCCCTGCTTCAGCACAGGTGGTTCAATCAGTGGCTCAGTCATTATGACAACCACCTGTGCTGAAGCAGGGATATCCTGAAAACCTGACCTGGTGGTGACCCTTGAGGATTGGAGTTCAGTACTAAGGGGTAAAAAGTACTTCTAGTTTTATTTCTTTACAAACCCTGAGTAACACAGTTATTTTTATTGTTAAGAAACATAGTCGCACACTTTTTATTTTTGTTGTTGCGCAAACATGTATACCAGACTGTATAAATCTTTCTAACACAGGAGACTTGTTGCCACAACTGTTAAAGCAGCAATACGGGTTAACTATGTATAAAATAAAAAATGAATAGACGATACCGTTCTGTGGCTAACGAAATGCTTTTATTTGTGCAAGCTTTCGAGATACACTGATCTCTTCTTCCGGCGGTGTTACAATGAATAAAGCAAGAAAGGTTTTTACTTATGTAGCCTTCTTTCCCACCTTACTAAAGAGACTACCGGTACTGCCGTTACCCGTTGGCTCACAGAAGGCCAGAGCCTCTGCCACTGGGAGCCTGGGGTGATCGGATATCCACCTCGGTGCAGCGCCTCCACCTGCAAGGGATCATGACGCAGCAGGATAAGCCCGTCCCAGGAACAATATCAGTAATGCACACACAAACACACGTCTGTATATATAATAACAACCTTTACTACACACCATAAACAGTACCCTGTACCACACAGTATAACAACCCCCACTCAGTACCACCAATGAGTGTCCCCAAAGTACAGTAGGTGCTAGGCACCAATACCCTGAGGTCCTTTTCCCCAATGTCCGGGCCCACCCAAAAGTGTATGGAGTAGCGCTAGAAGGGGGGGGGGTGGTTTTGAGAGGTGGAAGGGGGGGGGGGGTGTCGGAGAGGTGGAAGGGGGGGGGGGCGGCGGAGAGAGGTGGAGGGGGGGGCAGCGGAGAGGTGGAAGGAGGGGGGGGAGGAGCAGAGAGAGGTGGAAGGGGGGTAGCAGAGAGAGGTGGATGGGGGGGAGGAGCGGAGGGAGGTGGAAGGGGGGGGGAGAAGGGAAGGAGGGGGGAGAGAAGGGAAGGGAGAGAGGAGGGAAGGGGGGAGAGAGGAGGGAAGGGGGGAGAGAGAGGAGGGAAGGGGGGAGAGAGAGGAGGGAAGGGGGGGGGAGAAGGAGGAGGGAAGGGGGAGAGGAGGAGGGAAGGGGGGAGAGAGAGGAGGGAAGGGGGAGAGGAGGAGGGAAGGGGGAGAGGAGGAGGGAAGGGGGGGAGGAGGAGGGAAGGGGGGTGAGAGAGGAGGAAAGGGGGGTGAGAGAGAGGAGGAAAGGGGGGTGAGAGAGGAGGAAAGGGGGGTGAGAGGAGGGAATGGGGGAAGAGAGAGAATGGAGGGACACAGACACACACAAAGCCCGATCTAGCCAATGACACGCCACCCCCCTCCCGAATTTATGTAGGACAGCCTGCGCTCATGCTTGGAGAGTTGGTGACATCACCGCTCTCAAGCATGAGCTCAGCGGCAGCGTAGCCGCAGCCTTATGATGTAAGAGTATGTATTCGTATATAAACGTATAATCGTGGCCACACCATCCCACTCCAGACACCTCCTCCTGATTGGCTACTGCTAGGTAATGCAGCCAATCAGGATGGAGGAAGCTGGCCAGCTCCCTATCAACAGTCCTGTTCTCTCCCTGCTCAGGGAAATCCCGCAGCCCCCCCAAGCCAGTAAGATCACTATGTCCAGAGAGGTAATACATGTCTAGTATTACTATTTGTTTTTACTGGACAGTGTTCAAATACACGACAGTCCGGTACAATACTGGACACCTGACCACCCTAGAATCGCGTGCAGGGTGCCCATGAATATTTTGGTACTGGGGCACCCTTTCCCTGGTTCCGCTAAAGAGGTGAAAGCAGTATTATTATTATTGAAGTGAAACTTCTTTGCTGGCACCTACCAAATGAAAATTTCCCTTGCAGTAAATCGCCATCATGGTGACGGAAGTACAATCAAGGAAGTGTTGTCATTGCTGGCAAAAGAGGCCGTCGGCAACGTCAGTGTTGGCAGCTCGGCGCGCATGCGCAGAGGCTTCCGGTGCTCGGCGCGCAAGCGCAGAGGCCTCCGCAGCAGCAGCATAGACACACACACAGAGACACACACAGAATTCACAGTTAGTATAAATATAGAAGTGCAAATAGCTAAAACAGGGGGAGGGTGGGTGCCGAGCATGCGCGTTCTAAGTCAAACTTCGTTATGTTTTGTCACCGAAATTGTGTTTTGATTTTTCATTAAAAACATCACCATTACAAATACAATTTCTGTGACAAAAGACGAAGAAGTTTCACTTCAAATGTGTCCTCGGCACACACACCCTTTTTCTTTTTCCAGAGCTGTACAGTGCTATTTTTAGCTCCAGCCTCCCATCACTTCACAAGATACCTGCCAGTTTATTTGCCGGTCCTTTTGGGGAAATCAAAATGGCTGCCAAACCCGCAACATCATCAGGGTAATGATGTTGTAGTTTCCTATTGTATGATCGTGCTGGCAATCTTTAAGTGTCCAACAACTAAACCAGTAAGTGCCCTCGGGAACTCCAGGAGCTAGATCAGGTGAAAATCGGGGGGGGGGGGGGGGTTGCTGCTTTCATTTCTATGATAGGTTAATTGATCTCAATTGAGGGCATTATTAGTAACTCTGGTCTGCGATTGGCTAAAATTCTGTCAAGTAAATGGAGCTGACCCCCTCCCCAGCAAAAGGGAAGCAGCCGTGCCTGTTTAATAGGGGTGGGTACACACACACACATCAGTCAACACTGCGCCGCTGGCGTGAGGTGTGTGCAGAGGGGTAGGTGAGCGAGGGTCAGCTCTCACCCCGCTCTGTCTTGCCCATGCAGAATACAGAGTTGTTGGCACTACTTGTTTACAGACCACCCTTTTCATTACGGATTATGGTCAGCCGCCATACCTTTGGACCCTCCAAATAGCTTTGAAGTAATATTTGTAGTTCTGCAGCTTTAAATGCACATGCAATTCACTTTCCATATGGTATAGATCACTTAGTCTGCACTTTTGTCTGATCGTTTAAAATACAGGGAGACCACACACAGACTCCGGTTTGGAAGAAAAAAAATATTTTATCATCTTTCGGAAGGATAAAAATAGCATTTGTTTGCCGCTCAGCCTTTAGGAAGACATTCCAACAATACAGTATGTAGTTTTGGCACGAGTGGACTTCTGTTTTCTAACAATGCTCAGGCCTGTAAACAACAAAAACATCCCGCATGCCCCAAACACATTAGCCGGTGGGGGGTACAGATATGGAAAACAAGAAATGCACTAACGAAGCCGGGTTTCCTGTGGGTTTGTGACCTAGCGGGAAGGTCAATTGCTGGCGGAAGAGTGTAGGCTGAGATGTCCGGTGCAGGCTTCACAACAAGAGCTCAATGACAAAACAAGAGGATTTTTTTTAAGGCATAGCATGGAATGACAAATACACATTAAATGATATGAGTTAAACGCATAGTGGCCTGTGGGGGGATTGCTGCTTTAAACCCCTTCTCAAAGTGGTGTGCAGGCATTGCTTTCCATGCATAGCTGGCCCCTGTGTCAGGGGGTTTAAAGCAGCAGAACAGGCTGCATTGCGTTTTAAATTATTATTATTTGTTTTTAATTACAGGATTGAAGCACTGTGTTCATTTCAGCTCCGGGGACTACCTGCTTCCAGAGATACTTACCTCTGTAGGGGTGCCGGTATACACATGCAGCCATTTAAAAGTGCCACAGCACACGGTCCGACAGGAAGCCCAGCGGATCATATTGGCCTGGGTGACCGGGACATTTAAACAGCACAGAGATACCGGCACCCCCTACGGAGGGAAGTTTCTCTGGAAGCAGGGGGTCCCGGGAGCTGAGATTAACAGTTCAGCTCCGGAGACCCCCTGCTGCAAACCTGTAAATAAAAAATAAGCAGCGGTAAACTAAGAATGTAACAAAATCATCGGATTCCTCAAACAACTGGAACCGTTATAAGCACATATAGGGCTGCTTTTGTTTCTTTGGAAATAAAGCACACAATGTTTTTTTTTGGGGGGGGGGGGGGGGAGGGCGGCATCTGAATATATTATTTTTCCTGAAGTTGTTTTCTCTACCCCCGTCTTTATCAGGGGTCTCTTTGCAACTGGACTGTGTTAATTTCAGGTGTGGGGAACACCCTGAAGTACTTATAGGAAGAGGTGCCACTGGAATCCCACATATCACGTGGGCCAATAGAAACGTCCTGTTGGCCTATTGCGTGATGTGGGAGATTTTAAACATCCATTTTGTTTCCCCGTGGAGGGGAGGAACTGAAAATAACAAGGCTCCTCTCTGGAAAGCCTCTGCTTCCCCACTCGTAACAAAATAGTGGGGGTCAAAAATAAGCGTTCGATAGGAGGAACTGCTTTTAACTTCATGATACAGGATTCCATCTTCACTTTATGAAAATGTTAAACTATATGCTTTTATTGAACAACAGACTAGAGTGCATTATATTTTTCAAAAGTTTATCATAATACAATTATTTTCTTCTTCATAAATATATATACTGTAGGTGTATACCTTTTAGCAGTAGATAGGGCCTTTTGCCTCTAGAGCAGCGGTGGGCAACACCAGTCCTCAAGGGCTACTATGAGGTCAGATTTTAAAGCAGCAGTCCAAGCTGTCCCCCCCCGCCCCTCCCCTATTTGAATATGTGCATCAATACAATCCACACTGATGAGTAATTTGCCAAGTTGCCGATAGATTTGCTCTCCTGTGATCGATCACCGATGATTTGGCTCGGGGTTTCACTAAATGGCTGCAGAGGAGTACTGACTCAGGATCTGTGACTTTGTAAATGGTTGCTATAGAAACAAAAAAGGTTTGTGGTAAGTCTTAGGCCATAACCGCACGGATGGTTGATGTTGGATCCACAGAGATGGAAATAACCTTGCATCGAGGGGCAGACCTCCACCCCACCATCCAATGTTGACTGGTGTTAATGCTAGAAAAACTTCAATGTAAAAATTGTACTGGATATCATAACCATTCCTGTATTGCATCAGAAAACCAATAAAACCAAAATGATAAAAAAAAAAGTTTGTTACCTAATACATTAAAAATGTCATTCAGAGTTGACGCTACAAGTATTTTCTCATAGTACAGAACTGATTTATTAAAAAAGAAACACATGTAGGATATTGCTTGGTCTGCAGCCTTTAGGGTATCCCTGTTTCAGCACCTGTGCTGAAGCAGGGATATCCTGAAAACCTGACCCCTTGGTGGCCCTTGAGGACTGGAGTTCTCTTAACACTGCAGAGCCTTTCAGAAACCAAAAAAGTCTCAAAATAAAAACAGTGTATCCTAAATTGCTCAGTTTGAAGCCTTACAAATAACAAAAAGATTAACAAGTAAGACTACAGCCATACAGTAGGGGTTTTAAAATGTCCTCCTATTTCAGGGGTGGAAAAAAAAACCACAACGGCTGGGCTGAACGGTCACTAACCCAACGATGATGGTCCTGGAAAAATTGTGTTGGATATTGGATCTCAGCATTTTAATCTTTATATGAGAATTACGACAAAAAAACACTAATTTAGAATGGACTGCTGCCGTCAAGAGAAAAAACAGAAAGCGAATCCCTGCGCTTCTCCCATTGGGCTAACAATAAATGGCAAAATAAATATACATAGTGTCTGCAAGTCTGTAACAGCTTATTGAGCAGCTTGTGGGAGGTTAGTCCCTCCTTTTCAAAGTATATAATCTCCCAGTAAGGTCCCTTTAAATTCACTTTTCACTTTACCTGCATACATGTAAGTATCTTTACTGGCATATAACAGTTTTAACTGCACTAAGTTACATAAGCTTATGCTTAGTTTATTAACCCCTTCGGGAATATTTCACAGAACATTTGTATGCATTTAGCCTAGGGACCTGCTACTGAGACTTACCTTGACGTTGGTTAGCAAGCTTGTCATTATTTGATCCAAGGATGTAACCAAAAGTCTCCTTTGTCTTACAGACTTAGGTTTCACTATGAATATTTATTTCCCCATTTATTGGGAGAAGCGCAGGGATTCACTTTCTGTTTTTTCTCATATGTATGGCCAATCTTTTCACCAGCAGCATGCTCCTTACACGTTGAAGTGCGGTAAATATATATATTTGCTGCTGTTAAGTGCTAGTGAAAGATTACACTATGAAATTTAAGAGACTAAGAGAGCAGTGTTCACAAGAGTTTGTGCGTATATTGTATGTGATATGTATGCAAGTACTGTATATATATCTTTATTTATATAGCACCATCAATGTACTGTCCATAGTTATTTACAGCAGTACCGCAGTACCACGTGGCATAATAGGAATAAGTGCTAGAGACATAAAAGTAGACATTAGGAAAAGGAGTCCCTTCCCCAAAGAGCTTACAATCTAAGGGGGGGGGGGTGACACATACATACATATACACCCACTACCCAGAGCGTTTGGGGTAACCGTAACAGGACTTCTCTCCTGTTTGACATCAGACCAAATCTATGGCTTCCAAAAAGATTCCCTCTGTAATCTGGAGCAATCAATTATTTTGAGGCCAGCAACCCAATCAAACCTTGTACTGGACATGAACAGCTCTGTTTAGTGGGACACCAAGTCAGCTGGTCCAGAGAACATTGTCACTGATTAGCAGTCACTGCGGGCTTGTCCCAGAGTTGTCTTTTACCCCAACAAATTTGGATTACCCCTGAGCTGGGTATTCTATTAGCTATCCTAGCTGCTGGGGCGCCACCTTAGTGACAGCCCCTCAACCCCCACAAGGGAAATTGCCATAAACCGTATTCATAGAATAGAACTTAATTTCAAAGTGCAAGAGCTCAATGTCAAATCAAGAGGAAGTTTTAAGGAATAGCAGCGAGTGACAAATAGACCTTAAATTATACGAGTTAGACTCGGGAGGCATCTGGGGAGATTGCCGCTTTAAACCCCTTTTCGGAGTGGTGTGCAACACATTGCTTTCCATGCATAGCTGGTGGCCCCTCTTGCAGGGGTTTAAAGCAGCAATAAGCGAAGCATTGAACAATATATTTAGATTCCTTAAACAAATCTAACAGTTTTAAGCACATATAGGGCTGCTTTTCTTTCTATGGAAATAAAGCACAGAATAATTTTCTTTTGGGGCCTCTGAATGTATTTGTTTGTCCTTAAAGTGCTCCCTCTACCCTTATCCCCCATCTTTATCAGAGAGCCAATAAAAGGTAAACTAGTCGCGATTTCTGGGGTTTTCTGCATATCTAAATACTTAGCCGGTGCCTTCTTCTCCAGCGTATTTCTGGGACCAAAATCTATTTATTTGGGGGTTTGAAGACATTTGTAGACATACAGTCTACAGACCTGCGAGAAATTCGTCTCATCTTGCATAAGGCACAAAACAATATGCTTAATGAACCGTTTGAGTGCCGGAAGGGCCGCAGTCCCAGAGTTCCACGACCCCTCCGGACCATCGGGATCTCAGGATCACCAATGAATGAAAATGGAAGAGAAGTTAAAGAAAAAACGTCAATGATGTAGCCACTACGTTATGGGGCCCCTGAAATGCCAGACATCGTGATGTAAAGGCTACCTCAGGGTTTCCCAAACTTTTTTTTCAGTGACCCGGTTATTTTTTAACTTCTTTTTCGTGACCCACTAAAAAATTTATTGCCTATACTGGCCCATAGGGCCTGCACAGGCACACACACAGCCACTGATATACACACACACACACACACACACACACACACACACACACACACACACAGCCACTGATACACACACAGCCACTGATACACACACAGCCGCTGATACACACACAGCCGCTGATACACACACACACAGCCGCTGATACACACACACACAGCCACTGATATACACACACACACACACACACACTGATACACACACAGAGCCACTGATACACACACACACGCAGCCACTGACACACACACACACACACACACACACACACACACACACACACACACACTCTGATACACACACAGAGACACTGATACACACACAGAAACACTGCTACACACACAGAGACACTGCTACACACACAGAGACACTGCTACACACACACACACAAACACTGATACACACACACTTACACTGATACTGATACACACAGACACTGATTCACACACAGACACACACACACACACACTGATACAGATACACACAGATACACACACACTGATACAGATACACACAGATACACACACACACAGACACTGATACACACACACACACACACACTCGCTCTCCCCTATACGCACACAGACACAAACAGTGAATTACAGGCAACGACGGATGTGAGTGACTGGAGGGGGGGGCAGGGACACTTGGGTGGGTGGGAGGGGGGCAGGGACACTTGGGTGGGTGGGAGGGGGCCAGGGACACTTGGGTGGGTGGGAGGGGGCCAGGGACACTTGGGTGGGTGGGAGGGGGCCAGGGACACTTGGGTGGGTGGGAGGGGGCCAGGGACACTTGGGTGGGTGGGAGGGGGCCAGGGACACTTAGGGGGCCAGGGACACTTGGGTGGGTGGGAGGGAGGGGGCCAGGGACACTTGGGTGGGTGGGAGGGAGGGGGCCAGGGACACTTGGGTGGGGTGACTTACCTTGCCGCCGGATGCTTTCCCCTGCTGCCCCCGATATCCCCTGCTGCCCGGGACGGGAGGTGGGCTTGGGGGCACGGGAGGTGGGCTCGGGAGGGGGTGCCACGGGAGGTGAACTCGGGAAGCTGGCCGCGGGGGGAAGCGGGCCGCAGTAGGAGCTTGTACTTCCACCCTCCCCCATGTAACGTGCGGGCCACAGAGGAGCTGGTACTTCCTCCTCCGTCCCACGTTGGGAGCGGGGGGGGAGGAAGGGAGCGGGCCCTGCTTGCCCTGCGCAAGCGCGCGGGACCGCGGGGGGAATCGCCGCCATTGTTTTTTAACTTGAGCGGGGGGGACGGGAGACACCGCGCGGCCAGCCTCGCTGCGACCCGGCAATTTTGGTGCCGTGGCCCGGTGCCGGGTCGCGACCCACCATTTGGGAAACGCTGGGCTACCTTATGGGGGTTAAGCAGGCGCTCCAGCCTTCTGTCCTATATGTGGCTGTCAGGTTTCTGGGGCCTATTCACTAAACTGCAATTGTGGTATTTCTTATTTGGAAGCATTCACCTTTGTTCTATATGAACAGGACAGTTGAAGCAAAGGGCAATAAAGTGGTTTGTAGAGGCAGAGAGAGAGGAATTTAACCCACAAATGGTGTGTCCAAGTCCAAAGGCTTAACCAAACCACCATAAGACTAAACAAAGACAGCCACAAGGGCAATATTGTCATACAAGTAGAAATACATTCCCAAGGAGTCAAATAATGCCACTAAAGCACTTATTACGGATCAAAAGGTTAAAGCTGACCTGGTGCCAAGACAATGTGATTGCAACACAGATTTATCCTGATTGTGCTTGTGCAGGGACCTTGCTATAAGTGCTCTTAGACACCCATCTGCTCATCCAACCCCAATTGCTCGGAGAGAGGCCAGTGGAAGTGGGTTATTCCTCACTTGCCCTGCTGTCAGGCTGTAGCTCCCACTGTCCACGGGGGACATTACCAATAGGTTCCCATCACTCAGCGAATGAGGTAGACCCAAGCTGTTTGTTCTGTTGGTAGAAAGGGCGTTGCTGGCTCTTGGCAGTAGGCTCATTTTCTCCAGCACTGTAAGGCAAGGGCTTGACGCAGCTGTCCTCAAACTGACGGAGAGGGAGCTCTGTCCTGTAACACAGACACGATAAAACTATCAACCTGCAGTAGGAAATAAGCTTACAGAACAGCAGGAGATCATGCACTGTATATTACTATTGCAGTAGGAGGAGGCTGATGTGAGGAGGCAGACTATTGCTATTCTGGTTGAAGAAAGCGAAGGGACTAAATGGATGTATGTTTTTAGTTATATAGCACCAACAATGTATGTATGTATGTATGTATGCATGCATGTATGCAGCACTTTACAAAATAAGCAATACAATACAGGGTGTTAGACCCCAAAAAGTGCATCAATTCTAAAAGCGCCCAATAGGAAAGGGAATCCCTGACCCAGAGAGCTTACAATTGAAGTGGCATGTTGGGAGACTCAGAGACAGCAGTTGAAGGTGAACGTACAGTGGATGGCAGTGCCTCACCACCTTGGTTGGTCAGTGTGTGTTTGGGGAGAAGTAGTCACGAGTCCAGGCTATTGAAATGCTTTAAATCAGATGTGATGGTGACGAGTTTGGCGTAATCGAAGTGTGAGGTCGTGGCACAGGAAGGGGCAGTGACCTTGGGACGGTTTTAGAGGGCACTAGAGGTGAATTGGGTTTAGGAGACAGTTATGGGACGATGATGATGTCTCCAATAGGACCAACTTGAATTCATAGCAATATTCGCTTTAATATGTGAAAACTAGCCGACTGATGCCTTTATAGTTTACGAGACAAGTATAGAAAGCTGTAAAATCACTCTGAACGTGTTTCATTTACAATGGGGTCTCAGAATGGCCATCTGCATTGCTCCAACTCCACTACAACTACAAGATAAAACCTATTCAAACCCCTGATTTTTCAAATGACCAATTAAGGAAACAAGATTAAGGAGAGAGAAGATATTATGGCAATAAAGCGCAGCAACAACCTCAGGTAAAAATGTTTAGAAACACTCAGCAGATCACGGTCATAAACTCAATGTTGTTCTATGTGGGTACACATCCTCTGCTGCTGTATACATGGCAGCACCTAGCTGACCATTGTCTTATGATGGTTGTATGTTTGACCCCCTCCAGTAAGACGCGAGCCTGGGGGGAAATTGCCGCCCCCTTCCGACCGGTCAGAAGTTAAACATTGGAGCCGTTTGCAGAAAGGAGGGGTTGCTGTGTGCAGCTGAGCCAACTGCAGATTCAGGCCATTAGGTGGCACTGCAGAGCTCAAATGGCATCTCCTCCCAGGCTGCGCCAGATCTTTGGGCTGGCTCCTCTCGGCACTGTGCTGGTAATAAGGGTATCCATGATTAAGGGGAGGTGTATATATGATGCATGTAAGGGGGCGTGTGGGCGCGCACATGCACAAAACGTGTATGGGTGTGTGCATGTACATATACACACACACATATATACTGTGTGTGTATATGACACGTATGGTGTGTGTGTAATATATAACACATTTATTGCTGTTGCGGGCAATAAAGTGTGTTACATTTGTATGAATATTGTGCATGGTGTGTGTGTGTGTGTGTGTGTGTGTGTGTGTGTGGTGTACATGTGATTATATACAGTATGTGTTTGTTCATGCATCCTGTGTGCATTTGATCCATTAATGTGTGTGTGTGTGTGTGTACATACTGTATGTAAATGGTGTTTATATTTGGTGTGGTTGTTTATTGTGTGTTTCTTTGTTTGTGTACGGAGCCTGACAATTGTATAGTGTATACATATGTGTAGTAGGGTGTGTGTAGCGTGCGCCTACGTATGGTGTGGGGGCCACCTGATTCCTGGGCCAGATGGTTCGGATTTCCCCCTAGGCTAAAATTTTCCAGTCAGACCCTGCAGCTCCAGTGCTTGAATATCTGCAGCACTCAGATCTGCATCAAGGCTGGAACTAAAGCTTGCACTGTCCCGAGAGCCACAGACCTGGTCTGCCGCTCCTGCGTGACAAATGGTCATGTCATTCTGAGAGGCACTAGGGACACATTTTTGTAATGTCACTAGAAGACATCAACTCCCTCCACACACACATACGCACTCCTCTCATACTAACTCCCTCCACTTACACACCCTCTCTCTTACTAACTCCCTGCACATATACGCATGCCCTCTCTCTTACTAACTCCCTGCACATATACGCATGCCCTCTCTCCTACTAACTCCCTCCACATACACGCACGCCCTCTCTCCTATTAACTCCCTCCACTTACACGCCCTCTCTCCTAACTCCCACCACATACACACACTCCCTCTCTCCTACTAACTCCCTCCACATACACACACACCCTCTCTCCTACTAACTCCCACCACATACACACACGCCCTCTCTCGTACTAACTCCCTCCACTAAGACACGCCCTCTCTCTCCTACTTACTCCCACCACATACACGCACGCCCTCTCTCCTACTAACTCCCACCAGATACACGCACGCCCTCTCTCTTACTAACTCCCTGCACATACACGCATGCCCTCTCCTACTAACTCCCTCCACATACAGACACACTCCCTCTCCTAGTAACTCCCTCCATACATACGCACTCCCTCTCTCCTACTAACTCCCACCAGCTACACGCACACCCTCTCTCCTACTAACTCCCACCACATACACGCATTCCCTCTCTCCTACTAACTCCCACCACATACACGCATTCCCTCTCTCCTACTAACTCCCACCATATACACACACTCCCTCTCTCTTACTAACTCCCTGTACATACACGCCCTCTCTCCTAGTAACTCTCTGCACATACGCACTCCCTCTCTCCTACACCTCAGTTTTACACCCGAGGAAGGGCTTGTATCCTCCAAAAGTGCAGCTTTGTGTGTCTTTATACACTAAATAAACATATTTGATGTACTGTATGAGACCCTCATTTTCTAAGTGGGGATATATATCCTACTTAAACTGTAAGCTCTCCGGGGCAGGGATTTCCTTTCCTATTGTCCAATTTTGTTTGTTGTACTTATTGTATTATAATTCCCTATACTGTATTGTCTCTTTTGTAAAGATTTACATACATCGCGACAGTCGAGGGTGTTTGTCCAGAGAAGAATCAGCACCATTGAGAACCCATTTATACCGTCTATACAGTATAGTGCGGGGTAAGGGTATCTGTTTGGTGCTGTGTGCATTTCAGAAAAGTAGCCAGAAGCAAACAGGAAGTTGTCCGGGTAGCAATTAGAATAGAGTACAGTTCAGCAGGGCTAAAAGTGCACAGGTTTGAATTGGGAAGCTGCAGAAAAGGAGCCTTTGGATGAATTCCCTGCCTTCTGCAACACAGCCTCGCCAGACAAACATGCACTTACCCACGGTGAGTGCATTTTGGCCAGCCCTGGAGATGCAGAATGTAAATGGATCCAGGACGGACAAGAGACCAGTAACTGGAAATGACGGATCCAATCACAATTGCAAGTAATGTAAGTAAGTGACCTATTTAGTAGTAGTGAAATACCTGAGCAAACAAGACCTCACCTTCTGCCTGCTCCTGATGCATCTCAAGCAGTCTCCGCTGAGCTAGCCCATGACCTGCTCTTGCAGCTCTCTCGTAATGTCTCAGTGCTTCTCGTCTGTTGGCTGGAACCCCAAATCCTCTTTCGTAACAGACTCCCAGATAATACCTGCTTTGAGCATCCTAATCAGACGATAAACCGGAAAGATCAGTTTGGTTTTAATATTTATTATTTACAGAGCAATTAGTGAGACCTTTAACACAACCATCACCACTGTGCTTATGGGTGAGTGTAGGGGTAAATCTATCCTATCCACAATATAATTCCCTTCTTTGTAGTTGCATTATTCTGAGGGTTAATCTTACCAGTACCTTGCAAAAATCAAAAAGGCGGCTGCACCCCGGAGACACAAATTAAAATGTGTGGTCTAACTCAGGCGTGGCCAACTCCAGTCCGCAAGGGCCACCAACAGGTCAGGTTTTAAGGATATCCCTGCTTCAGGAGGTGGCTCAGTCTATGACTGAACCACTGATTGAGCTACCTGTGCTGAAACAGGGATATCCTTAAAATCTGATCTGCTGGTGGCCCTTGCGGACTGGAGTTGGCCACTCCTGGTCTAACTGGAATGCGCGTCCCAACAAAAAGGTTCAGTACGGTGCCGCCAAGGACAAAGCCGGTGTACACCATAAAGGCTTTCTCAAGCACACTTAATAATTCATATCAAAAGAAGACTTTTAGCAATAGATCCCTGCAACACAGGGATTCACTCACTCGGAGCATCAATATAGTACCAGCATTAACATGTAACATGTCTCTGGCATTAATAACCTTCTTCCCTGGACCAGAAGCGGCTTTAAAGATAATAGAAGTGCTGAGGACGCTTTTACGAAGCACATTTATTGCATATTTAGGAGACTTGAGTTAAGTGATGCACCTTCATAGAAAAGAACCCTGCTTTATTCTTTATTACAAATCCGATACATTATCTAGACCGGAAGCTACTAAAATACACGTGGGGCCCAATTTTTTATTTTATACTGGACAACCCCCCTGCACCCCCCCCCCCAAAGAATTTTCTTTGCCTTAGGGACACTCATTCTGTATTCAGTGCACAAAGGAACAGGTGCAAGATCTGGGTGTTGGGTTAAAAGAATAAGGATCCCACATAGTACAATATATTAAAATGGGTTATTGGTGTAGACAACTTGCCATCATCTATAAAACAGAGAGAACTCAAAAGAGAAATGAGTCCAAAGCACCCCACTAGTATGCACTCGTTACCGAAGTAATGATAAGATACTCCTAATTGCCAAAAACATTCAGATCCCTACCAGGGTACTGAGAGCGACGAAAAAACAAAAAAGGTTTATTACATCAATCATATTACACTTAAGCGTTAAAATCTTTGTTAAAATCCCCACACAGGAGCGGAGGAGAGGAAAGAGGGGATTAGCTGACTGAATTGCTACAGTGGTATCTGTAGTCGGTGAACTCCCCTTCTTCCCTGCGGTCACTATAGCTCTGCGGTATCAGCTATCAATGATTGATATAGTCAAGATGCGTAAATGCAATTGGATATTAATGATAGTGATCCCAAGTCAACAGTGCCAGCAATATGTGATACTATACTGTTGCCATCCAAATATCTCTGGTTAATTCACTACAACATATAGGTCTGTTCCAGGCAACATAAGGTTACCGCAGACCCAAAACAAATGCAGTTCTTAAATAGCTGACATATACCGAAAACTCACCAGCCATATACTAGTGGCTAGTGGTATCAATAAGACTTAGAGATGACGTCATGTAGGAGCGGCGGCACACCCTTCGCTGCAACCCTTAGCGACGCGGGCACTTCCTCCTGCTTTTGGCTATAATCTATGTGGCTGCTCTGTTTATGTAATTTACACGTGCTTCTTCTTCTGTCACGAACAGATATATTGCAAGGCTGTTTGGTTACATACTAGCAGTTAGACACTAACAGTATAAGTATCACTTGTACCCTCTGGTTACATAATAGCAGTTACATATTAGCAGTAGATGGATTATTTATACCCCCTGTATACTGTGTTACCCTGTACTGCCCAGAATTAATCCTATGCGGGCAATTCCACTTCAAGCTGTTACTACTTGGGTGGCAATTATGTGCAGGTTCAATGTGTGTACTCTCTAAGTCTTATTGATACCACTAGCCACTAGTATATGGCTGGTGAGTTTTCGGTATATGTCAGCTATTTAAGAACTGCATTTGTTTTGGGTCTGCGGTAACCTTATGTTGCCTGGAACAGACCTATATGTTGTAGTGAATTAACCAGAGATATTTGGATGGCAACAGTATAGTATCACATATTGCTGGCATTGTTGACTTGGGATCACTATCATTAATATCCAATTGCATTTACGCATCTTGACTATATCAATCATTGATAGCTGATACCGCAGAGCTATAGTGACCGCAGGGAAGAAGGGGAGTTCACCGACTACAGATACCACTGTAGCAATTCAGTCAGCTAATCCCCTCTTTCCTCTCCTCCGCTCCTGTGTGGGGATTTTAACAAAGATTTTAACTATTAAGTGTAATATGATTGATGTAATAAACCTTTTTTGTTCTTTCGTCGCTCTCAGTACCCTGGTAGGGATCTGAATGTTTTGGCAATTAGGAGTATCTTATCATTACTTAGGTAACGAGTGCATACTAGTGGGGTGCTTTGGACTCATTTCTCTTTTGAGTTCTCTCTGTTTTATATATTGTTATACCTCCCTTGCACCTACCTTATCTTCTACAGGACCTAGAATACACATAGGCGAGCAGTTTACTCCTTCTCTTTTCTGACATTATACACATCTGTCAATCTTTCAGACCCCACTCCCTATTTGTCACTCATTGTCCTCCCTTATCTTTGCCACTTTCTGTAAATCCCAGTGTATGTGTACCTTCTGTCACTCTGCTTCCCCCCACCCCCCTTTCTTCATCCCCGATTGAACATCTTCTGGGCCCCCCATGCTGGAAAGAATGTATGTGAGTTACAGAGAGAACACAGAATGTTAGGGGCCTCTCAATGGCCTTGGAGATTACAACATGGTTAATAGTATGGAAGTTGCAGTGGGTCATTTAGTTGGGGCTCATTCATTAATTTATATGTGTGAAAGTTACATTATTGTGATTTTCCATCCATTCTATAAAATATCCCAATCATTCTAGTCTCACCTACCAAGTTCTCAGCAGCCATCCACAAGTACCTCACTGCTTTCTGCGGATCCAGATGAGGGTCTCTGCTATACAAAACTCCTAAGTATGCTTGAGCCTTCAAAGAGAGAGAAGATAACAGTTCTGCACGCAGATAACCCACAGTATGTAGTACCAGATTTAAATCGCAGCTGCCTTAAATACCAACCTGTTGCATCCCAACCTGAGCTGCGTCTTGGAGCATCCATAGAGCAGTCTGGGTGTCCTCCGGCTTTGATACATCTTGTGACTGTAAGACGCAGCGTGCATAGCGATACTGAGCTTGGCGGTGCTCACCTTTGGCTGCAAGGAGATAATATTCTGCGGCCTGCAGGGTTATTAAAATGATATATTACAATACGAGAAGTAGCAAAATCTTCTCATTCGTTTCCCCCATCAGAACATGGTTAACTCCTTGTGCCGACACCATCTGAACCCCCAGTGCAACCCTACAACATTAACAACACTATAACATGACTGCACACAGTTTCGTGAAGACATGGCCTGTCTTTCCGCACCACGGTATGAGATTTGCACAGGCACTGTCCCTTTAACAGTGCGAGAAATTGGTACAGCCTTCTACCCATCTTGGACACGCCAGTATCACGTTCACAGCCCAATCCGTGGGCTTTGCAGTGACCCACGTGCAACATATTTAATGGGTGCTACGTACCTTCGTCATGTTCTTAGCGACACCTCTTCCTTGCTCATAGCACACGCCTGTGTTGTATTGGGCCTTGCTGTATCCACTCTCTGCAGCCTCCTGGAAGTAGCGGAAAGCGGTGCTGTAATCAGCACGGTCCCTTGCGCTAACAATTCCTGCAGAAATACGTAGGAATCAGCATTGCATAAAAAGCTGGACACCATTGTCTATGTAACCCGCATAAGAGTCAGGCTACGTGCAAGAGGCCATAGCTGTGAATAAAAAGAGGCCACATGTGAGAGTACAGGGGACAGAAGAGAAATACGTAGTCCAACTGCGGTGGTAAAAGTGACAAGCCTTTTAATGTATGTTTTACCGGTAGATCCCAAGTTCAAATCCTCATATCGCTCCCTATGACGCAGGTAAATGGTAGATACATTATAACTAGGTGATGAAGATTCATTGGAGGTTGGGATCAACATTGTGTTTTTTCAGAGATGAAATGATAGGGATATAATGTAAAAGGCTGGGATTTACCGATGATATTCAGCACCACGGGCACACTGCTCTCAGTCACCTCCAACAGCCGGGATGCTGCAAACTGCAGAGATTCCCCCAGCTCTCCCTCGGGCTCTTCCAGCTGTGAGGAGAGGAAAGGAGTGAGCACATCCCCCAATGACCATATGTATCCCAGTGATTATATCGAAGGCTCTGTATGCACACTATAACCCATCTCCTCAGTAACAAAGCACAGGGAACTGCAAGCTCTTACCGGCCCTTTAATCTGCCCTGAAACCTATTCAGATGCAGTAGTGTCACAGCTTGTGTTCCCCCCAGCACCCATCTTTGAAGCAATTGGACTCTGGCCTTGTTATGCACCTCTGCAAGTGACAGTCTCTGTAACTATGCATCTCTGCACCCATTCACTGCACACTCGGTCGCTACAATAGACATTTCTTTGAACCCCCAGCTCCATTCCCTATGACTTGAATACACTGGACTTGCATCCATGCACATATCCGCAGATAAGCAACCTATAATCCTCATGGGTAGAGAAATGAAGAAATGGGGGAGTGTCTTACCTCTTGGCCAGGCCTCGTTGCTGGCTCCTCACCATCAGAACCTGATCCAGACGTGGAGCTGGTGCTAATGCTACTTGTGTTTCCAGTCTGCGATTCACCTGCAATATCCAAAGTAGGTGAGGACCAATGGATCAGAAAGGTGAAGGGGAATTGTCCACAGTGTCTTTCTCAACAAGTTTTGGGTTACAGTCAATAGGCACATTACCTTGTTCGAAAACAAAATGAAGCACCCCACTGCCAGAAGAGGAGGCTGAAGATAAACTCTCGGGAGAGTTATCTGATTCTGGAGGACTATGTTCGCTTTCCACATGGTTTACATCCCAGGAACAAGCTTCGGCTCCTTTTGGAACAATGTATGACCGCACATCTGATAAACACACGCAGACAACATGAGAACGGTATTAGAGCACATCTCACAGTATCATTCATTTTTGGCGGGAAAAAAAGAGTTGCTATGCATCAGCATCATCCCCGATAAAAAGACAAACAAGAGGGGCATTACTCACATGCGTTTTGGCTCAGTGGGATAGAGGTCAGGATCTGGTCCAGGTAAGAGCGTTTAGGGCAACTAGCTTCCCGTGATGGGTTGGGAGCACATCTCTGAAAGGAGACCTGTCGAGCCAACTGCAAGAAAAACACAGCCGCGGCCCCCTGTGGGAGAGATATAGTATTACACAGATTAAGCCAATTCGTACATTCAAAAAGAGATATATAAAAAAAAGTCACACAGATCTAATGAACAGCTTGCACCCAGGGAGAGTGCAGGGTTAAAAAGAATACAGGCACTCACAGTCACTCAATATAAAATGAACTATATTTACATGCTGTCAAAAAACTGATCTATACAACAGCGTTTCAAATGTTGTTGGTATTTTACATTTGCACCAACGAATCAAAAGGAGTTATGGTTTCAAGTCTATGAAGCACATCATAATAAATATTTACAGAAAGATAGACTGTTCAAGAGCTGTAGATAAGCTTTATCAGACTGCAGACTTACTACACAGACCTAACTACACTCGTATAACCTGAGAAAGCAAATTACACAAACCTAACACAATATTCAACCACCCAAATCCTCAAGCAAAGCCTGGCAAACAAGAACCCAGTTTTTGCACTATCTGCGTTTCCTGTAAAACCAAGATGTTATATGCGAGAGCGCTCACGACGAAGAAGTTGCCGAAGGCAATTGTTTAGAAGGCATCTAAGTTTCGCTCACGTGTTCTCCAATAAGGGTGTTGTCTATTTTCTAGCAGTCATGACAAGAAGTTAATGAGTTGTCATATTATGGTATTTAAAAAACAACAAACCCTCTTTATCTTACCCATCCAAAGGCATCCAGGGCTGTGTAGTGTGGGAGCCGACACGAAAAGGACCTAAATGTCCCTTTTTTCTTTTGGTCTTCTCCGCTCTGCCCATTCTGGGACCCAGATGAGTGGAACGTGTAACTGCAAGAAAGAGGGGGGGAATCCATGATAGAAGTGTGATAGAATTCTCCAAGTTGTTCTTGTTTACCACTTTACTGTTCCAAAAAGTTATTTTGTGCAAAAATCAGATGCAAGGGAAGAAGGTTGCGTTTTACTGATCTAAATACCCATTCTGCCAATCACACTACCCACTTTTTTTTTAATAACTTCGCCTTTTTATTGTAAGCAAGAATACAAAATAGAACGGTACATGATTATTAAAAGCTTACACAGAATTTTCACATTTTCAGTTAAACATGTAAGGGCCGGATTAGCCCCTTACACAAAGGTGTAAAATTGTAGGGGGGAGGAGGGGGCACAACAGTTTAAAAAAGGTAAACGTGGGGATATAACAGTGGAAGGAAGGAGGAGTCCTGTGGTTAAAATAGAGATGAGGGGGGGTTGTATTCCAAGGTTAAAAATAAAAAAAAATCTATCTTCAGAGAACCACAATAGCGTTTAGTGAATCAAGACCAATTGTTTGATTAGGACAAGAGCCAGGGAAACAAGATTTGGGGGGGATTTATTTTTATTAACGCTGTTGCTTAGAAAATCTGATGGTTTCTCCATAAGCATTACATCCCATATCTTGTTCTTAATCATTAAAAAATATATATATATATATCAAAATGGGGCGATGGGGTGGATGCAAGTTCCTGGCAAGAACACATCTGACTGCCATCCCACTACCCACTTTCAAAGCCTTTTATCAGTTTCCCGGAGAACCTCCAAAGCTGGAAGTGATTGTCAGCGGTTACTGTAGGGCACAGGACAGCGGGGGCGACAAAACAGCACACAAACGCATGAAAACCCAGCAAATATAATGCAAAGACACATTTTCTTTAAGGACAAGTAGCAACTCGGAAGGAGGACATCATCATCATTAAACAGTGCGGAATGCTCATTTTCCGGAGAATGGGGTGATACCCATAATCATTATTGCTTTTTGATTTATTTGCTACTGTTCATTACTTTCTGTATAGTGTGCAGGAGGTGACCTTTTCTTAAGAACATTGGAAAGTCATTCACCTATTGCTCTACTGTCAGAATGATTGGTGAAATGGACTTTCCCAGTGTTGAAAGAGATGCGGCGATTGGAAAAATGCCAGGCCGGTGTACATAACACAAAATCTATGCTAGAAAGTCCTAATGAAGTAAATCTTTCTGAAGAACCCCCCCCCCCCCCCCCTCTCATCTTACAGGTTTCTAGTGACCGAGAGCACCGGCAACTCCAGTAGAACTTGTATTTTCTGTAATGTCAATGAAATATTCCTTAGGGGCTTATTCACAAGGCCTCGCTCGCTGAAGCATAGCAAACATATTCACTGCAATGCGCTTGCTTCCTGTTGGCCAAAGTGCCATTGCAAAAGGTTGTGTCTGATTTCAAGGAGACGTTAAGCTGCTCTGCAAGTTGGATGTGCTGAAAAAAGCTGTGTAATACGGCAGGCATAAGCTTATAGGGGCCCATGCTAAAATGGACAAGCAGCAAAAAGGTGGCGCACTGAGTGCTCATTTGCATGTCATTACCCAGAATCCCTGGCTTCAGTGCAAGTGTTGCATGCTAAGAGATAATATGGAACGGCAGGTTTGTGGACCTGTCGGAGACATGTAATTGAGCTCATAAGTGGTATTTTTTAAATTAAATATGAAGCAAAGTTCTACTGTTTGGGGGTTGTTCAAAGAAAGCAATTTTTGTTAAATAAAATAAGTATTCTTATATATATTTGTAAACTTCAATAGGTAGTGATGGTCTTCACCCACTAATAGCATCACACTGACCACTACAAAATATTTTATTAAAGAAGGAATTCTCTATGTGAGCGGTTGTGGGTCTCTGCATCAGTGGGCTAAATGTTAAAAGTAGGGGAAGCAAATCCAGGCACACTGGCAAAGAGGGATCAGAGTTTACTACCAGCGATGCAAATTGCATAATTTCTAAATCATTTCTAGATGCCCACAAGTGGCTCCATGACCATTATTGAGCATTTTGAGGAATGGTTACTGGATGATTGGGGAAGGAAGTTTGCAGAGAGATATTACAATGAGTTATACAGAAAGTTACGTCAAAAACTTGTACAGTTTTTCTTTTGAAAGCTAAATGCCTGTTTCTTTAATAGAAAATGCCATTTAATAACAATTTCTCCCCAACATAAAATTAACTCCTTTTTATTTTTACATTTTTTAAAAGTCGTGGAACACGGTCAACAGAGACACATTTTTTATTTACGGATTTATCTATAACGAAACCAAATACAATACGCCCTCCTTCTGTCTCTGTAAGATCTCCCTTCTTATCACTTAGATTGTAAGCTCTTCGGGGCAGGGACTTCTTTTCCCACTGTTACTCTTATGCCTGAATACATGCATGCATGTACTGTTGAGCCTTTACCATCATTCAGAACATAACGCCATAAGAGCTTCAGGCTGTGTATCAATGGTCTGATCCGATGTGTCCAGCTCAAGAGTTGAAAAGTTGTATTTAAACTATTTTTAAAAAAATGGCATTTAACCACAAGGGCTTGAACTTCTATTCAGTGCAGGGAAGGTAACATAGTCATTCCAGCCATTCACAGAAACCTTTATTTGTTAAAGCAGTAATACATCCCTGAAGTCTATACGCGTTTAACGAGTACAGTATATTGTTAGTATCTTGTCCCCTGATGACCAGCTCTTAAAAAAAAAAATTTTTTAAAGGAGGGGGGGGGGGGGGGGGGGGTTTGGGGGGTTGTTTGGTGTTAAAAATCATTTTTCTTAATCTCCAGCTTCTGAGTTTATCATGGTAACCTTTAGACTGCAATGGGCCCTGGGGAGAGCTCCATTTTAACCTCCCGGGCACGTAATATTTGAAATGCTCATCTCCCTTGAGCATTAAATTAAAAAAAAAAAAAAGACAGGGAGAAATAATTTAAAGCAAAACAAAAAGTGAAATACCAAAATATGGCGATCAATGCAGACACTGTTATAAACAGTTCAGTATGTATAAAAGTGGATCATGAATAACGCTTTGCAAACATCCGAGTCAACATTGCCTTAAAGCAGCAAAATGTAAAATGTTGCATGATTTTTTATTTTTAATAAATCAGTTCAGTAGTATTAGATCATACTTACTGCATTTTTGCATTTTTATTATTGAACTCTAAATGCCATTTTTTAATGAGTTTTATAGCATCTGATTTCTATAGCAGGCTTTAGCACACTTCCCCAGCAGTGCGAGATCTTTGCAAAACTTTCCTGTTTGTGATCATTTGTTGCCAATGTTTCCAGCAGTTTGAGCTGCAAACTGTAACAATAGATAATGTTACAGAGTAAGTGCAGAGCCTCGATCTGTGCAAAAGTACCCCAATATTCATTAACTTAAGAGAATTTTTAAAAAAAAAAAGCATATCATATCCAGCCCTGGACACCTGAACTCTGCCCCATGCATGTCGAGTTTACAGTTACTTCCTACGAGAGTTTGTGATTAAATGCCTTAATATTTCTGCACCATCGGTGCCGGCCAATATAAGACCACAGTGAACTAATGGCAGTGATATGTTTAATGCATTAAAAAGGTAATTGTAGCAACTATATGTAAAAGAAAGGAATCGCTCAAAGCCTGTCCCACAACAATATATACAGATCCATCCTCACCCCCTGGAGAAAGACTTATAAAGAGCAATTACTACTGTATTTCCCGCTTGCACCCATTAGGAAAGAATTATACAGTATGGATCCCTATATGCGGTGACAGATTCTACGTGTGTAGCAGTTAATAATCTTTTAATAACATTAACACTAACTGATCTACATTGTTATTTTTTGTTTGCATATTGATATATATCTCCCAGGAGTGACTATGCTTTTTTTTAGATTTGAAGCAGGGGGTTCTCGAACTGAACCGCGTCGATTTATGCTCCGGGGACCCCTTGCTTCCCGAGATGCTTACCTCCGTAGGGGGTGTCGGTATCTCTCTTCAGTTTAAATGTCCCGGTAATGTGAGCCAATAGGAAGTCGCAAGGGATGACGTCATGGCTTCCTATTGGCCGGCAGGACTTTTAAACTGCCATATTGTGAACCCAGCCCGGCTTCCAACCGGCACCCCATACAGAGGTACGTATCTCAGGAAGGAGGGGGTCCCTGGAGCTGAAATCTAAACGGTTCAGCTCTGGAGACCCCGTTTCAAACCTATTAAAGTAAAAAAAAAGTTAAATGATAAAGCCGCAAAGAAGGCTCCTTTAAGGTAGTTGGTCTTAAAAGAAAAGAAAGTATAGGGCTCTAAGTAAAAGTGTAATTTTAAAATGGTTTCACTGGTGAGATTAATCCAATGTATTCATGTCCCTCCATATAACATGGCCTGTCACAAAAACAAAAAGGACACCGGATAATGGAAGCGTAAAGCCGCGAAGGGCAGCAAAGTCCCTGCTAATCTTCCTATTACAATGTTTATAAACATGTCTGGGGTACATTGTCACTGCAATTTTAAGAGACCTATTTTAATGGCAAATGAGGATCTGTTTCAGTTTCTATTATGTATCGATCTATTTTTTTTTATTTTATTTAAAATTGCCCGCCTCTGTAGCACTGTACCCCTTTTCCGAACCATCCAGCTACGAGGCCCCTAATACTTGCACAACTTCCCACACATGGCCGAACCACGTCGAAGATAACGGCAGAAGGAACCCAATCGGACAGCAAGTTTGCATTTGGAATCGTCACTCTGGTTCTGGTTTATGGCAGTAGTCGGTGCTGATTTCCATATCATAATAAAAAGTGTCCGGTGGTTACAATGAAGCTCTAAGATTAAGCTAGAGATTAGGAAAATCTTGATTTTGAACACTAGAATTTTTCTAAAAAGGGCAGGACATGCTCGGCAGGCAAGATACTTACAATATAGCAGGGGAAGGAGTTTACTGTTCTAACCCATTCAGGACCCCTATAAGCTCATATTGAACCCCCAAAATAACCACAACATACATATACATACACATATAGTCTTTGGATGTAGCACTGGGCTCTGTCTGTGTTTCATGTTCTTTCTCTGGTTTTAAATATATATATATTGCCATGCTCAGTAGCACTCCTCTGACACTTATACTGAATGTTTTGCAATTCTTGTTCAGCTGGTCCTAGCTGATTTGGAGGGTGGCTCCTCCTTCCCTAGTTTGAAGCTCACCCCCTCCCACTTTTAAATGGTTAAAGCTCACTCCTTTACACCTTCCACACCCATGGGAACTTACATCCAGTTTGATTGCGAAAAATCTAATACAGAGTGCTTTTCCTGGTATTATACAGGTTAATAAGAGCTTCAATCAGACTTAGAACTATGCAACTAATTTTGACAGATTTATTATAAATCATTCTTCCTGGTAATGTACAGGTTATTAAGAATCTATTTTAGTGTTAGGACCCTTGAGGCGTGGTCTGCCTTGGAGGGACTCAAGGGCTCACAACACTTTGGCCAAAGAGTTAAACTAAAAGACCATTTTATTCAAAAGATATCTATATATATATATATATATATATATATATATATATATATATATATATATATATATATTTCTCTTAGGGGAAGACCTTTCTCAATGACTATTACATTTATGTACTATGATCTACTGATTTAAATAGGGCAGTATTTTTCAACAGGGGTTTCTAGAACCCCTTGGGTTCCCTGCAATTTTCAATTTATTTGAAAAGTGTACTACATACAGAAGACTGTATAATGCATCTGATCTCAGACACGTTATTAGAGAGGGTTGGGGTTCCTTAATTGCATTTAATTTCAGACTCACTATTAGAGAGGGTTGGGGTTCCTTGCAATGCATCTGGTCTCAAACGCTATTAGAGAGGATTGGGGTTCCTTGCAATGCATCTGATCTCAAACGCTATTAGAGAGGGTTATATATATATATATATATATTTAGGCACTGTACCATGTACTAGTGTCTTTGGATGTAGCACTGAGCTCTGTCTGTGTTTCATGTTCTGTCTCTGGTTTTAATTACTGTTCTATCCCCCCTGAGTAGTCACTATGTAAGAGGTCATAAGCTAATTTTTCAAGGGAAGATCGCGTTATGCACTCCTGTGGAGAGCGAAACGCGATCTGGCAGGCAGGGGAACGGAAGACTCATCCCTCCTGTTCGCGTCATCAGTGATTCGCTCTGAGGGGCGGTCACGTGATTGCGAAGTGCAGAAGGGTCTGTGTCACTCTGGTGCCGCGGTCCTTCCGGCACGCACAGGGTTAAGAGTAGAAGAGAAGCGGCGTAGTGCTTCAGATGCACTGCTTTCCCACCACAGATTACGACAAACCTATGCACTCACCTTTTGCCACCAGCATTCTGCCCCAGAGGGAGCAAGGACGTTGAACTCAGAGCCTCGGTCTCTCCACATACCGTGACGTTCGATGCATGGAAGCGGCACAGGGCTGGGGTGCAAAAAAAAGAAAGAACAGGAGTTGGACACCGTCCCTCATAAGTCCCCTCTACAAATAGACTTTACAAACACCCCGCTCTGCATCTTTAAATTAATGGAAAAACAAAGAAACTCCAACATGACAAATTATTTCACCAATTTAAATATTTTCTGCTAATAAGTAGGGGTTATTTAGTTCAATCTTTTGGCCAAACCATCTTAAGCCTCCTACCAAGGCAGGGTAGACCCTTTCAGCAGATACAACTCCAGTTGGTACTATAAAACATATTTTGTGAATTTGGCGGTTTTCAGCTTGCTAAGATTGTGTATTTCTAGTTGTAAATTGTTTGTTAGGTATGTGGTCTCTCCTCTTAGTTTGAGCTCACCAAACCAACCCCTATTTCAGTGTTTTTTTTTTTTTTTTTTACCCTTTTTAACAAACATATGTTGAAATTCTGCGGAACCCCAACCCTCTCTAATAGCGTTTGAGATCAGATGCAATTAAGGAACCCCAACCCTCTCTAATAGCGTGTCTGAGATCAGATGCATTATACATTCTTCTGTATGTAGTACACTTTTCAAATAAATTGAAAATTGCAGGGAACCCAAGGGGTTCTAGAAACCCCTGTTGAAAAATACTGCCCTATTTAAATCAGTAGATCATAGTACATAAATGTAATAGTCATTGAGAAATGTCTTCCCCTAAGAGAAAGTTGGCAGTAAACTTTGGTGCAGCGATAAGTTTGTGATTTCTTTTTTTCTTACCACTTGTTAATAGCACATATAGTGCTTCTAAATATTAACCCCTTAGACACCGCGTACGTGTCACACATCCCAAACAATTGACTATATCATTGTTTTCTTTATTATTTTCTCCGTGCAGTGGAGGAAACAGTGTAAAATTGGTGGTGTAGGAAATCCTTCTGAAAGGGTCTACCCTGATGTGGGCGAAAGATTGAACTAAATGACCCATACTTCTTAGAAGAAAATATATAAATGAATTAAATTATTTGTCATATCGGATGCACATTGAGGCTTCTTTGTTTTCTGCTGCATAACCCAAGGTCACATCCCCAGAAACACTCCAGTTGGTATTATAAAATATATAATATTGTGGGTTTGGCGGTTTTCAGATCATTAAATTTGTATATTTCTAACTGTTTAAAAAAAAAAAAAAAACAGTCAACCCATAACGAAAACCCTGTGAACTCTGAATATTACTGCAAGACGTTCTGCCTCAGTAATAACATCCTGACAGAATATCCCAAAGGTTATTAACTTGTGGTATGATAAGCAATGGTGCTACAGATGGTCAAGCCTCAAGTGGCTGTAGGAGAGGAAAACAGAAGCCGAGACCGTAATAAACACCAATTGTGTTTTATTAGTTTAAATGTAACTAATCTAAGGGAACAAACATGTTTGGGTAGAGATACATTTATATTATAATCTGGCCATCCTTTTCTACTATCCCAGTGTATATTTTTACAGTTCCTGCATTTTATTCTTATTGTTTTGCTCGACCACTTTGTTTCCACATTATACAATAAATGTTAAAAATATTATACATACTTGGGCACCTATGTAGATAGCTCATAGTATGGGAAGGTAAGGTTATTTTATTATGCTGGTGCAGAATACAATTAGGTAACAAACCTAACTAACTTAGTTACTCAAGATATTGGGTCATGTTCACTAAGCATGGCTACGCCTTATGACACCTTCTGGCGCTGACCAATTCCAGCCTTATTCAAGTAAATAGGCCACACTGTGTCTTACGCCATAGGACAGCTAAGTAAATATGGCCAATTATCTGTGCTTGTTGGTTTCATTTTAATATTACAGCAGGAAGTGTTGGGATGCAGCTTACATATTCAAAATAATCACCTCCACCCTCTCTACATACCCTACCTTCAACATACCTGTCAACTCTCCCCGATTTGGGTGGGTCACTCTCCCCGATTTGGGGGGGGGGGGTCACTCTCCCCGATTTGGGGGGGGTCACTCTCCCCGATTTGTGGGGGGTCACGCTCCCCGATTTGGGGGGGGGGGGCACTCTCCCTGATTTGTAGCATGGTCTCAGACTTCAATGGAGTCTCACTGATACATTTCAGCAGTTTTTTTTTAAAGTTTAAAATGTCATTTATGAGCCCAGAACCTTTACATCTGACTGTCAGCCCTGAAGGTTGACATCTCTACTACGAGTGACCCTTTCCAGCACCAGCAAGGTAACAGGCAGGGCCTCCTTTGATCCTGAGACTTGAGGACACATGGTAATAACATTGTAGCCAATAGAATGCCCTGGATTTGTGGCAGGACACTGGGGGCTGGGGACTCAGCTGTCAAAGTCCCAGGACACATAAGTCACATTTAGGAGGAACTGACCTCAGCCACCTGTCAATTACACTGGGATACCCCAAACTTTAGTGAGTGACATCTGACAGGTCTGCTGGAGTAGGGTTACCATGTGGTTATCTCACCCTGGGGATCTACACAGATCCCTGAATAGCGGTGGTTGTTGTCCCCACCGGTGTGTATGGGTTCGGTTACCTCTTGCCAGGAGCCCAGGAAGCCGCCACATTTCTCCGGCCGGCCCAGATCACGAAGACGACTTCATACAGCTAATTGCGCATGCGCGACTTCGGTCCGCCAGCAAGCCAGAGAAACTTTGGATTCCATCGACTTCTACACAAGGGCTTTGGCTAGAGCGCCGGGGGCGTGTCATCTACCGCAAGGCTGCTTGCTGCGGCGGCGTCGGCGGCTCGGCCATCATTGAATCTGGCAGAACTCCCATACTTTTAGTAGTGGTAGTGGCATATTGGGACTGCTGTAGGGAATTGTCTCTCCATGTAGGGACATTTCCCGCGGATTCCAAAGTGGACATCAAATATAATTACAAAAAGAGGGCTATTTGGGCTCAAAAATGGAAATTAAAGCTGCTTGCGGATGCCAACCTCTCACAAGGTGGCCACACTTAATACAATACGGGAGTCAAAAGAAGAAAACAAGTTAGCACACCTAAAATCTATACTACCAGGATGCTGATCCCTGGGTCACATATATCAAAGGCAGGTATTCGGGTGCAAATTCTCATACCACTTATTGTGAAGCCATGATAAAAAGAAACAACGTTTTGAGCCTCACAAGGCTCTTCTTCAAACATAAGATTTGCTGTTTTCTTTTAACTGCTACATGCCATATAACAATCCATTGATTCATCGGGTTATCTGTTTCACAAAGGTGAAAAAAACATGTCAGAATCATCACACAAGTCTTGCTTTCCAGTCCAACCATATGAGAAAACCCGACTGGCCATATTTGTTAAAGCATCAATACTCTCAAAGTAAAAAATCTGACTTTCGGAAACCGTGAGGTCCCCCAGAGCTGATCTGCGTTCCCCTTACCTCCGTAGGCCTTCGGGATCTGAGATATTTTGAGTTTTGCTGAGTCAGTTTGAGACACAAAAAACTACAAATATGGTTGTGGGGTCAAAAATAGATAGTCACAGCATCCTCTCCTGATGACGTTGCATCTTTCCGTTGGCCGCTGCTGGATAGGGTGACCATATTTGTCCCGGCAAAAACCGGGACACAGGTCGTGCATGCGCTGTCGTGACCGCCGACTGCACATGCGCGAATGGTGAGCGCTGACTGCGTAAGCGCGATGAGCACTTGCCGACCGCTCGTGCGCGAGCAGCCGGCAAGTGCCGATCACGCATGCACAGCCGGTGCTGATAGAAAAATGGGACAGTGGCCCAAAAAGCCGGGACAGAAGTCTAAGAACCAGGACTGTCCCTGCTAAACCGGGACATCTGGGCACTCTACCACTTGAGGAAGACTGGCCACGCGCCCATTGTGTGTGCAATGGGCAAGTATTCTTGCTCAGTGGGATGCCTCCCTGTCGGCAGCCCTACGTATATGTACTCTTTTGTTATACAATTTTATTAACCTCCACCCCACATTGTACTGCACTGTGGACTATGTAGGCGCCATAAAAATAAACAATAATAATACATCTGCCTGTGTTTGAGTCAAAGAGTGCTCCACTGCCTGTCTCCCATTGGTTGAAGCTTGGAACCTCCAACTAATTACAGCAGCTTCAGGACTGATGACTGAATTGATTAATAATCAATCCCTCCCCTTTGCGGTAGAAGGGACTGAATCAGAATTCCCCGTTCTTTTTAAAATTTGTGTTTAGCTCTTTACATTCACTGGTATGTTTATGGATTTAGATCAATAGAAAACAAGGGAGAACTAGTGGCCAAAATTCAATAATAGTAATGCATGGAGTGGGTGAAATAGTGATTCAATGTAATATCGGAACAAATTGGTGAGCAAAGAAATGTCCACCCAAAGGAAATCACTTTTATGCACACCACCACATAAAATATAACTTTTAATAAATGTATTTAAAAACTTTTGGTAAAAAAAAAGTGATTTCCTTTCAGTGTACATTTCTTTGCCCACCAATTTGTTTGGATTTAGATCACACTTATTATATATTTGAGAATTAAAAGTTAATGTCTTAATGTTCTACTAGTGGCCAATGGATGCTGTGCCTGTAATAAGGGGCTTTGTTCTGACCCCACAGGTTTACTGTATTTTATTGTTAAATATTTACCTTAATACAACTACCTAGAGACATTAAGGTTGAGCGATTACAACTATATTTGTGGTATATACAAATAAATCAAGAAATACAAGTGTTTTATTAAAATGATCTTTGCATATAATACATTGCTGACTCTTTCCCTCCTTATTTATCTTGTGTGTTTTAATTTCCCTTGATGATTTATGACTGTCTCCTCCGCTGTCCCTTGCTTTTGCCTTCCTTTTCTCTCGTCTCTCTGTCTGTCTCTGTCTACCAATGACCCTACTGTAGATGGAGCTGTCACAACAGTCGGTGAGCTTGGGGACGGAAGAGCCAGAGGTTGATTGAAACTCAATCTGACAACAATTATCTCGATTATGGGAATCTTACCCGGGTCTTCCGCCTGCAGGGGCGGTGTGTGTGTTTTGAGGTTGATCTACTAAAAATGCAGCTAATACTTTCTCTCTTGCTTCCCGAGCTCTGACATGAAGCAGCGCTTGACTTTGGTCAGTCCTTGGATAGAAAAAGATCAGACATGAATAATCTTCACCGTCCTTACTGATTAGCTCCATAATAGGAAGTTGCTCGTGATCATCTGGAAAATGGTGAAGGGCAATTTCATATACACTTCAGAAAACAATGTGAACTCTAGGGGGCTTTACTACTTTAAAGAGGCGATCCAAGCGGGCGTTTTGTTTTACAAATGTAAAAAATGTTGTACACGGGCTTGCAGCAAGGGGTTTCCGGAGCTGTGCCCCATTAATTTCAGCTCCCGTGGCCCCCTGCTTCAAGAGATACTTACCTCCGTTGGGGTAGCCACTCCACTCAGCTAGGAGTGTTCATGTAATGGCAGAGTTTCGAAGCTCCCACGCCCTGCAGGCCAATAGGAAGCCGTGACGTCATCCTGTTCTGCTTCCTATTGGCCCGCGTGATGTGGGAACTTTAAACCCCAGCCTGACCAGCTACTGACACCCCTTTTAGATTGTAAGCTCTTCGGAGCAGGGACTCCTTTTCCAAAATGTTACTTTTATGTCTGAAGCACTTCTTCCAATTATGTGTTATTTGTATTATTTGTTATTTTTATGATTATGTCACGTGTATTACTGCTGTGACGCGCGATGTACATTAATGACGCTATATAAAGACATATATACCCCCATACGGAGGTAAGTATCTCCGGAAGCAGGGAATCCCCAGAGCCGAAATGAATGGGGTTCAACTCCGGAGACCCACTGCTTCAATCCTATGTAAAATAAAAAATATTGCCCCTTGGATTGCTCCTCCAATTTTAGAGTTCTAACCAGCACCATATTTTGGAATCTAAAAACAAGTGAAAGCACTCGGCCACGTAACATCGTTCCCATTTTTTTATGTGTTGAATTTTATAGATCTTAAACAGCATGGGCTGTACATAAAAGCAACACATGCAAGTAGTTATTAGTACAGGGCATTGTATTACTTTATATAGTGGTACAGGGCAGATAAAGGTTAGTAGCGGGTGAATTAGAATGTAAATGTAATCTTACAGCAATAATGTTTCTTTTCCCCCCCCTCTACTTAAAGTTTGGGGCATTCAGGAGGTATTATTGTACTTTTCAATGTAGGCCAAAAATACTGTCTGTGAGAAGCACAATAGCAAATAATGCATACCCTACTTTCATTATGCAGTCATATTATTCTTAGAGGCTGTTCTATTCATCCATAGTCTGCATCTCTCTATACACAGCAGGGATCTTTAAACCTTTCCTTGTCACAGACCACTTCAGCGCTCATGATTATGTTTGAAGATCACCATATAATTATATAAGTGTATAACATATGGAAAAAAAAATACTGGCCCCAAATCTAACAATCAGCTTTCAGCATGGATATGCTGGCAGACTGTGTGATGTACATTTGGAAGATATTTGGGGATCATCTCCTAAACATCGAAACATAGAATTTGATGGCCGTTAATCACCACCCAGTCTGACCATTTCCCTATCTGTTGCAAAACCTCAGACCCTATTTGATGTTGCTCCTTGGCTTTTTTTTTCATATTTAGAATAACCGTATGTCTGTCCCAAGCATTTCTGATTTCCCTTACTCCTATTATCCTCTACCCCCTCTGTCAGGAGGCTGTTCCACCAATCCACCACACTTTCCATGAAGTAGTTTAGTCTGTTGTTGTGACCACCAGTCGCCTGGAGACCATACGTTGCGCTCCTTGCTCTAGAGTGGGGGTGACCAACTCCAGTCCTCAAGGGCCACCAAAAAGTCATGTCTTAAGGACATCTCTGCTTCAGCACAGGTGGCTCAATCAGTGGCTCAGTTGTTGACAGAGCCACTGATTTAGTCACCTGTGCTGAAGCAGGGACCTGCTCAAAACCTGACCTGCTGGTGGCCCTTGAGGACCGGAGTTGGCCACCACTGCAATAGAACATAACCTACTCAGTTGCAGAGAACTTGCAACATGTTCCTGGCCTCTGAGACACTTATAAACAGCAATCCCCACTACTCAAAATGTTTTCCCCTCCGGTGCGGTACTGTGCTAGGGTTTTTGGTTCTCAAGATATTGACTTTTTTATTAGGACTGTGTTTCTAGTCTATTTAGGGAAATCAAAATGGCCGACATCCAAGCCTCACTCCCACAGGCCAATAGTAAGAGCATGACATCGCAGCTTCCTTTTAGACGACCCTGCTGGCCATCTTTGATTTTACCGGCACATACAAATGGGACTATCTTGGTATCTGGGGGGTTCTCTGGAGATAGGAATAGCACAGCTCCAGGGAACCCCACAAGTTCTGCAAAAAAACAGGCTGCTGCTTTTAGCAACGGTATTTATCTAACTTCTCTAAAAAAAGAATTCTCTTCAAATACTCCAATACTTTGACTCATAACAAATGAACTATTATGAGATTACTGACTGCGTTTACAATTGAGACAGTGTGCACTGAAGATATACTAAGAAAGGAGTGCGGAGGAGAAAAGGAGACAGGTCACCATGTCAGCGCTCTACAAAAGAGCTTGGTATGCGGTGATGGGAGGAAAATTGTTCACTAGCCCCCTGCCGACACTGTTCTTCTAAGCCGGGTTTTAAAAGAAGGTCATCAATTATCACAAGCGTTCGTTGTTGATAGGAATATTTTTAACATATTCAGTGCTGAATCAAAAACCTGCGAGATTTTAGAAGTAGGGTTACTAGATGTTCCGGCTTAGCCGGGACAGCCCCGGTTTTTAGGGCTCTGTCCTGATTTTTTCCCGGTGCTGACTCGGTTTTCTAGTTTTCTATCCCACTGGCGAGCGCCAACTGCTCATGCGCAAAGAGCGTTTGCCGACCGCGCATGCGCGATCAGCACTCCGAGCTGGCTGCTCGTGTGAATGCATGATCGATACTTGCCGACTGCTCGTGCGCATGCGTGACCGGCTGTGAGGACTTGGGAGTCTCGCGGCCCTCCGCGCGCTCCCGCAAGATGCCGACGCACGCGCAGTCGCTCACCCTCTGCTCCGGCACCCGTTGCCGTGTCCCTGGAATCCCGCGCAATCACACGCACCTCCTCACGCATGCGCAGGGCTTCCCCCGCTGGAGCGGCACCCTCTACCCGCACGGCGCGCATGCGCGGTGGGTCGGTCCCTGGTTGCGTCGCGCGCAACGCTCCCAAGCGACCTGTCAAGCAAAAATCAGTTTTTAAACAGCCTCACCTGCCATAACATCTCCTAGCCTATTGCTCCTCCTGCGGAGGCCGCACCTCCGCTCCACCCCCCTGGGGGATTGGTTCCTTCTGCACATATATGCTCAGCTGTGCCACTGGCACTTTGGCTGAGCATAGTTCTTGTTCCCTGTGCTTACCTCTCCTGTCTGCTAGATTCCTGCCTTGCCCTGCCTTTTGATTTCCCGTGTACCGATTCGGCTTGCCTTTGGACTACCGCTTCTCTGGACTACTGATGTCGGCTTCCCACGACCATCCGTCACTCTCCTACCCTGACCTTGGCTTGCCTTCTTCTACAATCCGGACCTCTCCTGCACAGACCTCGGCAAGTATACGACAACTCTGATCTCTCCTATACCGACCTGGCTGCCAAGACCACTCTGCATTCCGGACGCGACCCCTGTGTCTGTGGCTGATGTTTACCCATTCCCATCTCAGTACCAGGGTCTCGTCTAGTCTGTGGTGAGAACGGCGTAACAGTAAGCTCAGCCCCACAAGCATAGACCCCGCTGAGGTGGGAGTGATGGTGGCATCTCATGCCGCTATGTTCCTCAAACTGGAGAAGTACTTAGAGCAGTCTGACCGTCATATGGACTCCCTACGGAAGGACATTCAGACCCTTTCAGCTCAGGTTCAACTGGTTAACTCCTTGGCTTCTGAACCACTACTCCCCACTCCAAACCGGTACTCCGGAGATCCCATAGAATGTCGTGGGTTCCTCAACCAATGCCTTATCCAGTTTGAGATGACGCCCTCCAGATTACGTCTAGGTCCAGGGTAGCCTACATACTCTCATTACTCACCGACGATGCTTTGGCCTGGGCCTCCCCCATCTGGGAACAGAGAAGGGACCTCACACAAGACATTGGACAATTCACTAAAGAGTTCAGACGTGTCTTTGATACCCCAGCTCGCAAAACCACTGTCGCTTCCTCCCTCTTTCTCATCACTCAGGGGAATCGATCCGTGGCCAGGTATGCAGTGGAGTTCCGGACAATTGCCTCTGAGACAGGATGGAACAACGGGGCCCTTTCTTCTGCTTTCTGGCAGGGTCTCTCGGAACCACTGAAGGATGAACTCGCCGCACAAGAGCGTCCAGCCGACCTGGAGGAGCTCATCGCCGTCTGCATCCGGGTGGACCAGCGCCTGCAGCTGAACGTTCTCGTCATCGTTAGGTACCCAGTAAATCTTCCTTTGTCCTCCCTTCTTTCTAGGAGGTTCCTGCTGCCGATGTTCCGGAACCTATGCAGTTAGGAGGCAACAAGCTGTCCGTCTCGGAGAAGCAGCGTCACCGCGCATCCGGTCTTTGCCTCTATTGCGGCAATCCTGGTCATCTGGCTCTTCGCTGTCCACTCAAATCTGGAGCCGGTCGAACACCACTGGGTTTCAGAGGAGTCTCCGTGGGTACACTCTCTAACTCCTCTATTTCCAAGGAATCTTTACCCAACAGAATCCTGATCCCCGTATCCCTTCAGGGCCCGGGTTTTGCGGTTACCACTTCGGCCTTCATCGACTCCGGTTCGGGAGGTAACTTTGTCGATCAAGACTTTGCTAATAGGAACAACATCCACTTAGAAAGAGAACCCCGGTGGGATTGCAGGCCATAGATGGACGTCCGCTGCAACCGGCCTTTATCATCCTACAAACTGTTGACCTTTCTCTCGTGTGCGAACTGACCCACAGGGAGGTGATTTCCCTGGACGTCATCCACTCCCCGTCTGCGGAGGTCATCCTGGGTCTTCCTTGGCTGCAACGTCACAACCCACACATCAATTGTGATAAACTAAGGCCTATCTCATGGAATACCAAATGCTCCACGACCTGTGTTACACCACCTCAGAAAATCTGCAGCATGGAAATGCCCGTACAAGTACTGTGCCCTTTACCGAACTACTATTCAGAATTAAGAGACGTTTTCGATAAAGCCAAGTCGGAGACACTTTCCCCCCACCGTCCCTTCGACCGTCCCATAGACCTCTTGCCGGATTCTGTCCTCCCCAGGGGACGCTCCTATCCCCTCTCTCTCCCTGAGACCAAGGCCATGTCTGATTACATCCAGGGGAATCTTCAGAAGGGTTTTATCAGAAAATCCTCTTCGGCGGCAGGGGCAGGGTTCTTTTTCGTCAAAAAGAAAGATGGCACCCTTCGTCCGTGTATTGACTATCGGGGCCTAAACAAGATTACCATAAAAAAACGATACCCCCTACCGCTAATATCTGAATTGTTCGACCGTCTTCAAGGTTCTACCATTTTCACAAAATTAGACCTACGTGGAGCATATAATTTAGTGAGGATACGTCAAGGCGACGAGTGGAAGACCGCCTTCAACACAAGGGATGGCCATTATGAATATTTAGTTATGCAATTTGGCCTGTGTAATGCTCCCGCCGCCTTTCAGGACTTTGTAAACGAAATATTCAGAGATCTTCTCAACAACTTCCTTATTGTCTACCTCGACGACATTTTGATTTTTTCCAAATCGCTTCCGGAACATATCGAACAGGTCAAGCAGGTACTACTATGCCTCCAACAGAACCACCTCTATGCCAAACTGGAGAAATGCCACTTCCACCAAACTTCTACTACTTTTTTAGGATACATTATCTCCGATGCTGGTTTTTCCATGGACCCCTCCAAACTGAAAGCCGTCATGGAGTGGCCCTTCCTAATTCTCTGAAGGGCATTCAGAGATTTCTGGGCTTTGCCAATTACTATAGAAGATTTATCCACAAATTTTCATCCATTGTTGCCCTTATCACGGCTCTTACCAAGAAAGGAGCCGACGTCGTGTCTTAGCCCCCTGCAGCAATCCTGGCATTCGACGTCTTGAAGAAAGCCTTTAGTTCTGCTCCGATCTTGATTCACCCTAGAGGTGGATGCTTCTGACATTGGAGCCGGCGCCATCCTATCCCAAAGAAAGTCTCCCGCAGCCAAGTTGCACCCTTGTGCTTTCTTTTCCAATTTTTTTTCTTCTGCACAACAGAACTATGACGTGGGCAACAGAGAGCTACTAGCTATCAAACTTGCCTTGGAGGAATGGAGGCATCTATTAGAGGGCACGGAGAGTCCAATCACCATTTTGACGGATCATAAAAACCTCATGTATCTGGAGAGTGCTCAACGCCTAGGTGCCCGTCAGGCTCGCTGGTCTCTTTTCTTTTCACGTTTCAATTATATCATCTCCTTCATACCCGGTTCCAAGAATCTTAAGGCTGATGCTCTTTCCCGCCAATTTCTAGTCGAGAACAGAATCGAAGCCAGATCAGAGACCATTCTCCCCTCTAAGCTCATCATATCCGCCAACTCTTTCGACATACTAGACGACATTCTTCGAGACCAGACCAACATCCCCAAGGGTCTGGAGGTTCCGGACGGTTGTCTCTTTGCCGCACCACCCTTTCGTAGAAGGATTTTGGAGTGGGGTCACTCTTCAAAGACTGCCGGCCATCCTGGTTCTAGGAGAACTTCTGATCTTATCTCACGGACGTTCTGGTGGCCCAACATTCAAGCAGACGTGAGGGAGTTTGTCAAGGCATGCACCACATGTGCTCGGAACAAGGTCCTTCGCAGCAAACCCCCAGGACTTTTACACCCCCTTCCCATCCCAGACCGCCCCTGGAACCATTTGTCAATGGACTTCATTGTGGAACTACCCATTTCCAGGGGCACGAACACTATCCTCGTGGTCATCAACCGCTTTTCAAAACAGGCACACTTTATCCCTCTCAAAGGGCTCCCAACCTCACCCACACTGGCAGATATTTTTTGCAGAGAGATCTTCCGCCTTCACGGAGTCCCCTCGACCATCGTTTCTGACAGGGGTTCCCAGTTTGTTTCAAAATTCTGGCGAGCTTTTTCAAAAAAATTGGGCATTTCCTTGCATTTCTCTTCTGGGTACCTCCCCCAAACAAACGGTCAAACAGAGAGGACCAACCAGTCGTTGGAGCAGTACCTGCGCTGCTTCGTCACGGATACCCAGGACGACTGGACAGACCTTCTTCCCTGGGCGGAATTCGCCCACAATTCCTTATGGAATGAATCCACACAGTCCTCTCCTTTCTTCGTGAACTATGGATTCCATCCTGCACGGCTACCCATCACCCCTTCCTCTTCAGGGGTTCCGGCAGCAGACAACCGGATCCACATCTTGCAAGATTCATGTATCAAGATTCAGGAGCATTTGAGGAAAGCTTCCTCTAGACAGAAATTACAAGCAGATCGCCACCGTAGAGAAACTCCAGAGCTATGGCCAGGAGATAAGGTAGGGCTGTCTTCAAAAACCATACATTTAAAGGTTCCCACTCTCAAACTAGCACCAAGGTTTTTGGGTCCATTTCAAATCTTGGAGAGAATCAACCCGGTGGCATACCGCCTACAACTTCTTTCCTCGATGAAGATACCATCGGTTTTCCACATTTCCTTGTTGAACCCCGCCTACCGCAGCTCCCATTTTCCGGATCTCTCTCCCGCACCACCAGCTCCTCAACTGGTACAGGGGCAGCAGGAGTATGAAGTCCAGGCAATCATCGAGGATCTCAAGGAGAACCCTCCAGTATCTTATCCACTGGAAAGGATATGGCCCAGAGGAGCGCTCTTTGATTCCTCACCACCAAGTTCTTGCACCCGAGCTCATCAGGAGGTTCCACCAGAAATACCCCCTTAAACCCTGCTGGAATCGCCCAATGGTCTCTCTTGAAGAGGGGGGTTCTGTGAGGACTCGGGAGTCTCGCGGCCCTCCGTGCGCTCCCGCAAGACGCCGACGCACGCGCAGTCTCTCACCCTCTGCTCCGGCACCCGTTGCCGTGTCCCTGGAATCCCGCGCACTCACGCACGCCTCCTCACGCATGCGCAGGGCTTCCCCCGCTGGAGCGGCGCATGGGTCGGTATGCGCGGTGGGTCGGTCCCCGGTCGCGCAATGCTCCCAATCGACCTGTCAAGTCAGTTTTTAAACAGCCTCACCTGCCATAACATCTCCTAGCCTATCGCTCCTCCGGCGGAGGCCGCACCTCCGCTCCACCCCCCTGGGGGATTGGTTCCTTCTGCACATATATGCTCAACTGTGCCACTGGCACTTTGGCTGAGCATAGTTCTTGTTCCCTGTGCTTACCTCTCCTGTCTGCTAGATTCCTGCCTTGCCCTGCCTTTTGATTTCCCGTGTACCGATTCGGCTTGCCTTTGGACTACCGCTTCTCTGGACTACTGATGTCGGCTTCCCACGACCATCCGTCACTCTCCTACCCTGACCTTGGCTTGCCTCCTTCTATGATCCGGACCTCTCCTGCACAGACCTCGGCAAGTATACGACAACTCTGATCTCTCCTATCCCGACCTGGCTGCCAAGGCCACTCTGCATTCCGGACACGACCCCTGTGTCTGTGGCTGGTGTTTACCCATTCCCATCTCAGTACCGGGGTCTCGTCTAGTCTGTGGTGAGCACGGCGTAACACCGGCAAGCTCCGATCGTGTATGCGTGACCGGCAAACACCGTTCACGCATGGTCAGTTGGCAAGTGCCGATCACACATGTGCTCGAGCAGCCGGCAAGTGCCGACAGCGCACGCGTGACATTTGTCCCATTTTTGGCCGGGACAAATATGGTCACCCTATTTAGAAGTGAAAACATAGAAACCTTAGAATTTGACGGCAGACAGTAATCACTTGGCCGACCTAATCTGCCCATTTCCTATCTGCTGCAAAACCCATATGATCCTCAGCTTTCTCACCTAGGAGCACAAGAACCGTGACATAATGAACAGGGTTTCTCCTGATTAATACATTCAACTCCCGAGCAATGTATTTGATTGCTACTAATGACATTGATTGCCAGTCTCCATTGTAACCTTGAGCACATCACTTTATCGGCCTGTGTCCCAACCAGAAAAAAAAAATAGATTGTAAGCTCTGTGGGACACTAACTATTGCCTGGAAAAACCTGTACTGCACTTTGTATACAACAAAAAATATTGAACGCTAAGCTTATACAGTACAAGCAGAAGTAATTTGGCACTGTTATGGAAGAAAGAGCACGTACTGTATATCTGAGTAACGTTATTATATTCTGCAATGTGTCTGCTTTATTTGACATAGTTTGTTTTTGATGATAAATATTTAAACCCGTTCTTCCATTGTTAATATTAACTTGGGATTTTGGGAGCCGTGAAAAAACCTGGATTATGTCCAAAGTATTCCGCAGGAAATATAATATGCGTGTTCTGCTGGCACAATAGGCGACATTCTGAGTACCTTTTGTCTTTTGCTGTGAAGAATAACTTCAATACAAACCATTACCCCTGAATTTTCTATTCTGTCAGTACAGCAGGAGTTTGGTAACCATCAGATAATCACCACCTCAGGTGCCATTCAACCATTTTTAAATAAGCCACTCTTTTCTTCAAACTCAGTGAAGAAACCTATAGGAAAGGAATAATTTGTTGCGTTCTGATGTGAAAGGTATTAAAAGAAATTGCTGGAGTTCAGGCTGTACAAATGAAAACGGAAAATCGATTTTTAGACCAAATACAGAAGCATGTTATTAAATGTATGCGTCCACTCGCTCACTTCAAAACTGTTTTCATTTACAAACTATCTTTACTTTTTTGGGGGGGAAAGAAGGGGGGTGGGAGGGGGCTCACAGGCTCTGAGTTTCATATAATAATATTCAATTGATAATAATATTAAAACTGAACGTTTTTCCTCTCTCTATATATATACAAAATGCTTGCTGTCGTAGGCACTCATCAAGTTATATACACACAGAATTAAAGTAACTTATCTCATAGAGGGGTGGCTCAGTGAGTAAAGACATTGACTGGCACTGAGTTTGAAGCACCCGGTGTCGGCTTCTTGTGACCTTTAGGCAAGTCACCCTATCTCCCTGTGCCTCAGGCACCAAAAACATAGATTGTAAGCTCCACAGGGCAGGGATCTGAGCCTCCAAATGTCTCTGTAAGGTGCTACATAAAACAAGCAGCGCTATACAAGAACATGCTATTATTATCTTGTCATGGGTGTCACGTGGCCGGTCGTAGCCCACTTATGCGGTTACTGTGGTCCAAAAACAACAGCCACTGTTCATTTTTGTACTGTATGTTATCATGGATTGAATAAAGAAAATATCTTTTTTAACTGAACGGGAGTGCTGCACACATCCATTTATTTTAGTTTTTATATATATGTACAAAATATGGGACGCGCTCCAGGAGTGTAACAAATTTGATTTATATATCTGAAATCTTGTCAAAAGAGACCCGTCCAGATGGAGAATATATTAGCTTCTGGTATTTAGTTGCCTCTCCATGCAGGAGGGGAACCCCATGTGTCATCTCAAAAGTGTAAGCCTATGTATTTTTGAAACAAAAGCGCAAAGAACAAACACCATCAAATGTAACAGCTTTTAATAACCAATAAATGAAAAAGATAGAAGCCAAGTTGAAACTTGTACTCAAATGAGTATCTAAAAATGTAGCTTATCTGAAAAGCGTCCTGATGGTAATTTCTCCAGTTACATCTGGCTCCTCCGCAAGCTCTGACGACTTCCCATAGGTTGGTAATAAGGAATCCTAACTCCTCCGGTGCCGGTATCCCTTTAAAATTGGAGGTGTCACTTGTATTGGAGCCCGTTGGGTTGTCTGCTCCGGCGGCGTCCCTCTGCGATGCGCTGGGGGACACTCACCCTCTGGTGCTGCCGTCCCACCATGTTGCCAGGAGCTGTCTGGTAAGGAGTCTGATGACATCACTACGGAATCCCAGATGCAGGGAGAACTCAAAAGGGCTTTCAGAAACCCAACGGGCTCCATTACAGGTGACACGTCATAAAAAGTGTATACGTGTTATATTTCACCTCTGTTCACAGCTTGAAAGACTAGTTGTAATGTTTCGAGTGGTTTCTAATAGTGAGGGTCCACAAGCAGAAAGAAATAGATACTTCTTTAAAATAATTTCTAAAAAGTTGTGTGTGCTGAGCACGCGCATTGTAAGTGAAACTTCTTTTTTCACAGAAATTGTATTTGCGAAGGTGATGTTTTTAATTCAATGAAAGAGATTTGAGAGTATAATTTATTTGATTTATTTTTGTGTTGAAATTTCCGTACTGTCACTTGGAATACATGATTCAATAATTAAATACAAAAAAAAAAAAATTTAAATTGAAAATGTGTGTCATTAAAAAATGTAGCGTTACTCTGGGTAAATAAAAAAGCAGCGATAGTCCAGTCCATACCACCTAATGACATTACACCATGACCTCTGCTTACCGATGTAGCAGGCGTTATTACAGCAGCTGGTTACCCTTTTTGTTGCGCATGGCTAATTTAAACAAAATGGTGCCTGCTCCTGCGGGCGCGTTGTGTGTGTCTCCCTGCACATCGCCAGCGGAAGAATTAACGTCTACTACATCTGTATGTCGGATTTATTAAGTCTTACCCTTTACAATTTCACTGAAGCAGACCAAAAATACTATCTGTTGAGTCTCCTACCAAGCTAATCCTGCTAATTTTGTACTAACTGGGCATGCAAAAGCATGGTAACCTTTAACCTTTTCAATATCCCTCTGGCAGTAAAAGTGTTAACATACTTGTGCATACTGTATACATCCATTAATAACCAGGACCTTTAAAGCAGCACTGATCTCCATTTTTTTTACATTCTATTTTTTTTACTTTATGAAATCTCATCTTTCCCTTTCTAGCGCTGTTTTTAGTTTTGATATCTGATGTTCCGTTCAGGAGATGTAAGGTATTAAGTGTCCGGGAGGTTAAAATGGAGCGCTGCCCTGTGCTCGCTGCAGACTAGAGGTTACCATTGCCTCCGTAACTTCAGAAGCTGGAGATTTATCATGTTTTTTTTAACACTAGAAAAACATACAAAACGACATGCTCAGGGGTCAAGACACTAACATTATATGCGTTAAAACAGCGATGGTCAACATGTGGCTCAATCAGTGGCTCAGTTATGGGCTGTTATTGCCTGAGCCATTGATTGAGCCACTTTTGCTGCAGCAGGGATATCCTTTAAACCTGGTCTGTTGGTGGCCCTTGAGGACTGGAGTTGGCCACCCCCTGAGTTAAACTCATATAGGCTTCTGGGTTGGGGGTTGAGTCTTTAATTCTGCAGCTCTGTGCCCAGTGCATATTGCGTTAAGGATTCTGTGTCTGCAGAGGTTCACAGTAGCCAGCGAGAGGTGCTGTAACTCAAACAGTAGAAGTAGCATGGGATGAATGACTCACGTTTTTTTTTTTTTTAAAGCATCAATCTGCACGGCTCATTTTTATTTTTAGGAATGGTTTCTGTATTTACAAACACTTTCTGAAACCTGGTTGTCAGCCAGGGGCATGATCGGTTTGGTCTCATCTCCGGGAGAACCTTTGTACCCAGGATCCACCACAGCCTGGCCCCATTCTCCTGGAATGATAGCGTCACTGACAAGTCGTCAACATGTGATTGTGCTAGTAGTGCCCAGAGTACCACTTTCAACTGTGATTTCTTTTAATCGGAAAAAAAATATGAGGATTTATTACAGAAAGCCTTTTCAGCAGAAATATTCCATAAATCGTTCGAAGGTACAGCCCATACAGCTTTGCCCCAATGTTTAATACATGTAGATGTCTTTTTTTTTTAAGTGGGCATGGTACCACTAATTTTAACCCTATCGCTTCCAGATGGGCTGGCAATCTGATACTCCAATGCGCTGCAGGCACGTCCGGCAGCGAGAAGGGTAAGCCACGTTGACCACTGCCAGCAACATCATTGCCGTCAAAACAATCAATAACAAGAACGGAACAATTACGCTCAGTGTTCTTGTTCTAGCAATTCCCTCTCTCCCTCATCGTGCCGGGGCACATACAGGAGCAACAGAAAAAGAGGGGCCTATTGAACGTAAGACGGCGAGGGACCAGATCAAGTATTGTAAAAAAAAATCTCCTTTTTGTGTGGGTACTTCTGCCTTTAATATAAATTATATTCAACAACCAATTTATCCCCCCCAAAAAAGCTATACACAGCTATTTAAAAAAAAAGATATATCTCAAAGGAGCTTGATTTCTTTTATTTACCCACTTTTTTTTTTTTTTTTTAACAAAATGGTGTATGGCAGCACTCACCTAGTGGATCTAATTTTTAAGTCGGGAGCTGAACCGCGTTAATTTCAGATCTGGGGACCCCCTGGTCCCCAAAATATATAGCTGTAAAGATAGAGCCAGTACCATTCTCCATCGGGGGAAACAAAATGGCGGGTTAAATGTCTTGCATTACACGGGTCAATAGGAAGCTGCCATGTTTTCTGTTGCAGCTTCCTATTGGCCTGCTTGACCAGGGAGATTTAAATATGCGTAAGTGCCGGTGATAGATTTACAGGTATATATCTCAGGAAAAAACAGAAAAAATACTGTGCGCTACTATCTAACTAACTACTAGGATATATAGTATATGGATATATACAGTGCAGTGACTAAACCATAAAAATATGTGATAAAGAATATTACCACAGCTCCCACAGTGAGATAAGTAAAAAATAAATAAATTATATCACATAACCGTGTTGAGGATACGGGCGTCTGCTGCTGTAAACACAGGGGGTGGCTCAGCACCCCACACACACTATAGAGAATGAAAACAAAAGAAAACAGCGCACAACGCCAAATAGTGAAGCAAGTTCAACAATATAATTCAAATTAAAGGGGTAATATATCTGCGTACATAATAATGGTTGGTTAAGTGCATTTAGTGTGTATCACACTGTTTACCACTCGGCAGCTGCTGTCAGGAGAGTCAGGTGCTTGCTTCTCTCAGCTAGTGCCACTCCGTTGGTTCTGGGACAGGGCGTCAGTCTTTTGCTCCCAAGGGGGTTTCCCTTCAAGCAGCCAGGTTCAGCTAAAGGTATTGGTGCTCAATGAGATCACTCCGGCTTCCAGGCCGTCTGGAGCAGCTCCTGTAACTCAGCAGATGGATCCTCTACACGGAGGTTAGACCGCAGCTTGCAGGGGCACACTCAGCGTGCCACGATGCCGCTCCGTCGCGGGACGCTGTGTGATGACGTCACTATCTCCACAGCAAGATTACCAGCAAGGGAGACAAAGAGATTGGGCCGCTCTTGCTGACGGTCTGATATCCGCCCTGCTGAAGTGCGCGACGCGCTGCGGGACGGGTCTGTGACGTGTCTATGACGCAAGAAAATAAAACAAACCCCGGGGCGCACACACCAGAGGAGCCGCGCGCCGGGCGGGTAAAACGGTCAATCACGCACTCGAGCCTTCAACCGCTATATCACAGCGCGCGCGCCGGCTCCAGCACCAGCAGCTCCTCTTCACATCGCCACATATCTCAGGAACCAGGGAGTCACGTGTAGCTGAAATTAACGAAGCAGTCCAAGCGTACTTTGAAAAAAAAATCTTTTTTGTTTTAACATATGCAGCCTTTAATAACCTTTATTGAAAACGAATTACCTGCCGATTGATTAGTTCTCCCGTAATCGATCGGCACAAAACTCTACTTCCCATGGTTCATTAAATGGCTTTCTTTCCGTTTCAATCAATCCATCAGCCTGTGTAACTGAGCAGCTACAATGTATTCTAATATTACTAAGGTAACATTGACTATTGTTACAGTTTACAGCTGAAACTGCTGGGAATATATGCGGCAAATGAACACAAACAGGAAAGTGTTATAAAGATCTTGCTCTGCTGGGTACATGCTAAAAACTGCTAAAGGTATGAAAGGATGCTCATTATATTAAAACTCATTAAAAATTGAATTAAGAGTTTAAGATTTTTTTTTGTATTATCTAACATGACAGAACTGATTTATTAAAAAAATGAAACAAAAAACACATGCAGGATATTGCATGGATAGCTCTTGGATCAGCACTGGGGACCCCCTGCTTGCCACCTTTTTTTTTTGGTGGGGGGGGGGGAGCGGGTTTGGGGGGCAGAGTGAGAACTGCTGCTTTCAAATGTATACAACTTTTGTAAAATGTATACAACATTAGTCTTAGTTCCAAAGCCCCTGCTCCATCTGGAAGCTATTACCCTAAATAAAAAGCTATGCAAATTATAGCAATTAAAGAGAGATGATTGAGAAAGAACTGTGTGTCTTATGAGAAAGATAACGGTGATTGGTCAGCGTACATCCGAGTATTATGAACCTTCCAGCACCGCAAACGTACTGGCTTGTGTAACGATCATATGGTCCCGACCAGCCCCCTGAAGTCAGGAACAGAAGAAGGCGATCTTTCTTCTTCCATTCCGATTGCATCCACAGGTCACCGAGAGCTGCAGGAAAGAAAGTGGAGATATTCACTGCTTATACAGTATAAAGGCCACCAGCATGCCAATTCTTGTGACATCAAGATAATGTTACCAGGACACAGCAATGATTCAAATTATGAAGGAGAACTGTGCTTATGTATAACATACCGATTATCCCAAAACAGCTTTATAGAACAGTATATTATATATAATAATATTATTATATTATATATATATATATATATATATATATATATATATATATATATATATATATATATATATATATATATTATATAAGGTTCAGAGGGTGTAGTTCTATTTTACAACATGAATGCAGCAATGTGATAATTGTGTTTTTGGCCTTGATTTCACTGCACAAATTTGGTATCAAAGTGGCCAGGTTGCACATGACATTTATTTGCAACGTAATAAACAAAACACAACATAATGTCTTTCTGTCGCCATAATAACGGCCATATATATTACATAATATGCCAGGTTAAAATAATTGTTTAAATAATTGTTATACAACCTTTTAAACACAACATAAACCAAACAATTTTTATATTTGTAATTGTAAATATAATATAATAACCTTATATACGTGTGGGAAATTAGTTGAGGATATCTGGGCTTGTAAACCAGGAGTCTGGAAGACATGGTGCCGCCCCAATGTAATTCACCCTGCGAACCCACAAATAGTGCCTGCACGCTGGGGAGAATCAGGGAACCACCAGTAGCTGCTCCCCCCCCCCCGAACTCCTACAAACAAAAGGAATACATTTTCGCCACAATATCCCACCTAAAACACACTCCCAAAATCTGGAGTTCCAAACGCCCCTAAACAGGTCAGGTTTTTCTATACTTTACAGGGGACTTCCATAACCCACGAACCTAATTCAGGTTGTGGGACACCTTGGCACTAACTGGGGTGTCCCTATGTTACCTAGGGATCCCTGCAGCTACAGGAACACTTTTCATCCCTGTGCCTCATTTTACTGTGAACACAAATATGTGTACGTAACACACTTTGTTAATAAAATAAACACTTTAAAAACCTAAGTCTGCCTGGTATGGGAAACAGAGTAAAAAGCTGCACGTTATTTTTCACTAGCTATATTACCCACATACTATTGCATAGACTTAGTTCGGATTCTAAGAATCCCCAAACAACCTTAGATGTATGGTTGGAGGCCCTCAGAGCCCATAGACTGGTTCTGGGTGACCTGGGCATTTACTGGGTATCCCCATTAACTTAGGGACCCCTTGACTGTGTCAGGGACACCTCACATCCCTATGCCCCTTTTACCTTCCTGGTCTGTGCTGAAGTAGGGAACCCCTATTGGTGGGTCGCGAAAGGGTTTTCAAGGGGAGATATTACCGAGACACTGTGTCTACATGCATCCAGGAATCCTACCTGATTCCTGGGTACATTTTTTGGGGAACCAGCAACACTGGCCCTGACTAGATAGACACATTCTGACATCACTTTCTCCGCAAACACCCCCCCCCCCCTTGAAACTCATACCACAGCAATCTCTGCTTACTGGCACTCCTGGAAAGGTAAAAACACATAAAATACTTTATTACCGCACATTACAGGTTATGCATGTACAAACCCTGGGCGCAAGAGCTGACACTCTATAAACCCAACACAGGGGTAACCAAACGGGCTTAAACCTTTATATCCAAGTTGTTTGCCATCATCCTACCAAGCACACCTGGCTGTATTACCCGTTCCACTCATGATAGGGGCAAAGTATGGGAATATTTATATTAATTATGGAAATTATTTATCCTATTTGTTACATTAGTGTCCTGAAAATGCTATATGCTATAACATAAATGGGGGAGAGAGCGACCACGTGTTAGAGTGCCCCTGCTCCTGAAGGATGGTCTCATTGTAATCGTGACCCAGCCTCCATCTATTTTTTCTGTGTTTGTGCACCGCTGTTCACTTCCCCCTTTGGAGTCTTCCTCTGGCTTCTGTATCCTGTTGATGTGTGCACGCCTGATGCCAGAGACACCGGAGATGCGCCGAAAGTCTTCAAGTTTTCAAGATACCTGGGAGTAATTTACTTCTCTTATCACAATTTACTGAACCACCGCACAATTCACTCCAGGCTACACTAGACTCTAATCCGCCAAGACCTGCCCCTGCATCACGGCTGTGATTGCACCGACAGCTCTACGGACAATATTGTGTGGCTGTGTATATCCTCAAGAGGAGTTAATGGTTCTTTGCTCACATAGACATTGAATTGATTATTTCTGGCATCAGTATTTAATACAATTATTGTGGCAATATTGCCTGAGGCATAAGATAGATATCTATGCACTAACTCTCATAGTTGCTGTGTTTCGGATGCACTGATCTGGATTACTTATTCCAGAATTAGTTACGTAGTGACAATTAAAGCTAAGGTGTGCTAAGACTTAGCACCAGTGTGAGGATCGGGCGCAAGCTCCGCTCCAGAGTTTGATTCTGACATGCTGCAGGCTTCCTCATCAGCTCCTGCTGTGTGCACTCTGCACAGCAACGAATCAGCACTCTGGTTTCACTTTCAGCCTCTGCTGACCAGCAGTTCCCGGATTGGCTGAATCACCCTTTAAATGCTCAGCCTTTGCACCTGCAATTTGGCTGAGCATAATAGTTGTTGCATGTGACGTGTGCTGGTCACAAGCACGCTGCTATTCCTTGCCTTGTCATCTTTCTTTCCATACAGTTACACCAAGACCCTTGCTATGGATACCGACTACCCGCCTGTCTCATGTCCTCCAACTCTGCTACGGATACCACTACGCTGCCTTTTCCTACCCTTGAGCTCGGCTACGTGACCCCTACTACTCTCACCTCTCCAACCCCCGACTCGGCTAGCCACGACCACGCATCTGCATTCCGGATGCTACTTCGTGGTCCCAGGTCAGTGTATTAAAAATCCCCACCTCGGCTTCGGGGTTCAGTCCAGTCTGCGGTGAGCACCCGTTACAACCAGTTAGCAACTCTGAGTGACTGTTTTAGGGTTAGAGAAAGCACATGATGTGCAACTAATATATTTGATGGTGAGAAGCAGAGTAATGCACAGGTAACGATGCGTGGATATTCAAGTGAGTAGGCCTTGTATTGTTAACTGTGTATTATCTTACTCCTCACTACACTGAGTAGGGTGGACGGAGCGACAAAAAAAGAATGACTGCTAGCAGTGTCTCTTGTGAGGAGACAATATAAAAAGAAGCGAAACATTGATGGGCGTATTATTGGGCGATGGTCATGCACTTTCTTGAGAGATCAGCATGATAAATAACTGTACATCTTATTGTAAGGTAATGAGGTAGTAGATGAGCATCTTATTCGCTGCAAACAGAAAAGGTTAAACAACGTACTTCGTTGGCTGCTGACATGATTTGGATAGTCGAGCGGCGCGAGCACTAATTAATTGCTCCTAATTGCGGACTTCACAAGAGTGACTGGGACACTGTGATTGATAAAGTGAAAACATGGTATCATGCAGGGCGGTTACGCCAGGGATTGTACACAATAACAAAGGTGTGCGTGCATGTCCAAGAAAAACAAATCCGTCTGTATTTTAATCAGCAGGGTGATCACGGTTTTAACGCTTTCAGACTGATTAGAGAAAATGGAATTTCAAGCTAGTGAAACGGGAATTGGAGATATGCAACTACTGTAGCTGAGACCAGCCCTGGTAGAGTGGCGGGAGGTGGACCAGCTGCAGCCACCATCTTTGTGTGTTCAGTGCCATTTGTTATTCTCTGTTTTGATGTAAGGTTTTCATGCCAACATTTTCAGTTAGACATATCTTATATTATAAAACAACCATACAAGGGTACAGATGGTGTTACATGGCTAAGTGCTTTCTTTTCATTATAACTTCAATACATGTTGCTAAGTAGGATTTGGGCTTTAATATACTGTACTATAGAGCAGGGGTGCGCAAACTTTTCAGCCTGCGCCCCCCTGCCTGTTCTCCGCCCTTGCTCGTGCCCCCCTCCTTACCTTTCTCTGACGTCAAATGACGGCGCGGGGTCACATGACCTCACGGCGTCAGTTGATGCCGCGTTGCCATGGCGACTCCTCGCAGAAGACAAGGTAAGGGAAGTTGCAGAGGCCTCACACGATCCCCCGGCATTCAATTTAAATACCTTGGGGAAGAGCGCAGGGGCCTCTGTGACTGCCGTGCACCCGCCTGGAAAATCTTGCACCCCTACTGGGGGGAGAGCCCACCTAGAACAGTGGGTTTCAACCATTTTTGTTTAAGGAACCCTATAATGATATTGTGAAATTCTGCGTGTTTGAGATCAGATGCATTGTAAGGAACCCCAACCCTCTCTAATAGCGTGTTTGAGATCAGATGCATTATAAATTCTTCTGTATTTGGTACAATTTTCAAATGTCCAGAAAATTGCACATAACCCTTTAGGTATGTCCGGAGAAACCAAGGGTTCCTAGGAACCCCTGTTGAAAAACATTGATCTCTAACCAGGTTCTTTGCAGAGCAGTGCAACATTCTTGCCCGTGGCATAAAAGAAGATATGTCCTTGTGTTTTCTGTGCAAGGAAAGTTATTGAATTTATCAAACAGAGTTACAGACCTGTCAACTGTCACTGATTTTCTATATGTGTCACCGAGTTGGGGTCAATCTCACTGATCTTTCGCATCAGAAATCTCCGACTTTAAGGCCTCGGCCATGTTACTTGCTTGCTGGCGGAAGCGCGCTGAGGCGCGCTCCCGCTCAGCACTGAGCCCCTACAGCCGCAATTAGAGCAGCTTTAGTAGGGGCTCACCTGCGCTTCCGCAAGCGCGCGGAAGCGCTGGTCTTGGGGGAATTTAAAATTGCCCCGCTTGCCGGCGCGACAGGCCGGTCACGTGAGCGGTTCGCCCAATGAGGGCGAACCAGCTCCGTGACGTCACTGGCCCGCCCCCGGCCAGTGACGCGCCCGCCCCCGGCCCACCCCCTGACAGCCCACTGAGAGCGCGTGGCGTGCGGTAAGCAACCTCAAGGCCAGGGAAAGGTTCCACTTTCCGAGCCTCAGCGTGCCTCAGCGAGCAAGCAGGGAGCATGGACTCAGCCGCAGCAATACTACATTCCCCCTTTTTTCCCCACTTATTTTTATATGCAAAGCATGTGACAATGTATAATTCTACATTGTTACCTAAGCTGACAATCATAAAATCTGTAAATCTGTAAAAATATTGATTGTGTGCCTAACAGCCTTGCTGCTGGGAATATTGGCAAAAAATGATCATAAATAGGAAAGTGTTGCTAAGATCTTGCCCTGCTGGGGAAGTGGGCTAAAACTTGCTATACTGTAGAAATCAAAGGATGCTTTAACACTCGTTAAAAATGGCATTAAGAGTTAAATAAAACAATTATTTAAAAAACAGTCATTATTATCTAATACTCCAGAACTAATTTATTTAAAATAAAATAAAAAACCCCATAAGATTTTACATGTTTTGTTCCATTAATGGACTCTCTGATTAAAAAAATGAGCAGGTAAGTATCTCCGGAAACAGGGGGCCCCCAGAGCTGAAATGTATGAAATTCAGTTCCGGAGAACCCCTGCTTCAATCCAATGTTAAATTTGCCCGCTAGGATTGCTTCTTTAATAATAGATAAGAACTATCTGGCTTTATTGAATAGATTGCTATATCTGTTGCCCCTTTTACGCACTCAGCAAAGCAAACTAAATGAACAATACTGTGGCAAACTTTTTTTTCCTCTCAATCTATAAGATCACAACATAATATTTCTTGCCAAGTGTCACCCCTCTCAAGTAACACTTATTAATTGTGAAGGCATCACTCATAATCCCAATATTTGGCCTCATTAACGGCATGGAGCGTCATTCTGAAATGAGGGCATTGCTTCATTATAATCACATTTTTAGTCTAGATTACCTAAATGTCACTCAGAGAGGCCCAAGGACCTCGTGGCAGCTATGGCAAATGTTAGAAACCGAGCAAGCAAAGCAACATATTTTTACTGCTGTCTGTATGTGCTGAAACTCTTACTGTCCCAAATATGTCATTGCAGGTTCAGTATTTGACCATATTAGATCAGATCCTGGGCTTTCTTTCATATTTAGAATAGCCTTATCTCTATCCTACCATCAGACTCTCCCCCAACTTTCACACATAGAAAATCTTCCTGTAATCTCACCTTTTTAAGGGATGCTTATCTGGCATACCTCTAACACCCACCCCCACCCCCTCTCACTCCAACCCTAGCTTTTGTTTCAACATTGCCCCTATTCCTTCTAGAGCAGGGGTGAAACGTTTTGCCACGCCCCCCCTGTCTGCTCTACCCCGCTGCTTGCGCCCCCCCTTACCTAGTCTGAAGCGTCAAATGACGCTGCGGGGTCATGTGACGTCTTACGTTGCCATGGCGACGTGGCGTCAAATCACACCGCAGGGTCATGTGACGTCACGTGACCCCCGACGTCAAAGCCATGGCGATGCAGCGCCCAAGCCGACTGAGTCACGGTAATGGAAGTTGCAGAAGCCTCGCGCGGTCCCCCGGCATTTAATTTTAATGCCTTGGGGAAGAGCGCAGGGCCTCTGCATCCGCTGCCCCCTACACAAACAAATCTCGAACCCCCCAGTTTGCGTACCCTTGCTCTAGTGTGTAAGACCTCATGAGCAGGATTCTCTTACCTTCTGTACCTATTTAATTGTCCATCCTTATTTGGTATGGCCTTCTGTTTGTGTAATACACGTAACTCTGCACCTCCCGTTGTACCGCATTGCAGAAGATGTTGGCGCTTTACAAATAAACGATGATGATAATAATAATATGCATTTTTTTTATTCCCTTGCTGTGTTAATTAGCCTGTACGACCTTTGTTGGGAGACTAGTCCACAAATCCACCACCCTTATAGTACTTGCTTGCATTCCCCCTGAGCCTACCACCCTCTCACCCACTTAGTAATGTGACATTTGTTACCTTCATTTATTTTATCATTTGTGCAGTCCCTCAGAAATTCTGCACTTTCAGAACCCCCCCACCCCGCACCCAGAAACGCCCTAAAGGGGCCGCGGGCCACTTTTCAGCCCTGCTGTTCTGTCCGTGGACAGCTATCCGTCAGCACGCCCAAAAAGGAAACGGATGAGCTGGCTCCTAACCTGCTCCTAACCTCATGTCAGTGCTGAATGGTTCAGGGATCTTAGGTATCTGGGCCACCTGCAGATAATCTAAGGATATGAAGGTCACAAGGGCAATAGAGAGGTGTGTATGCGTCTTCCGGGAATCTGACAGTATGCCTGTGTACGCCAGATTGTTTGTTAATGTGTCTGTTTTTTGGTTTTTTTTACATTTTTCCCCAACACATTGTCCTGCACTAATTACATAATTGGTTTATTTAATACATGTTTAATGCATGTTTAATGACAACAAAATACACACCAACATCCTTGTTGCTATGCATCTTGATTTGAATGAATTACACTAATGCATTACATAAATGACCTTTTCAAGATAAGTACTCTATAAAAAAAGAATGTTTTTAATACCAAAACTCAGTGATCTTTGGTTAAAAAAAATAAATCCCCTTGCAGATTTATTTGCAGAACTTCTAATTTATTTAAACGTTCTCAAAAACATGGATACGGAATTACCCCCTCCCCCAGAACAAACAAAATATGGCGGAATTCCTTTGGAACCAATTACGATATTTTCAAATTTAGGATCAAAAGTGGAACTCCCAAATTTTCCAACACATACCACATCATACCCAATTATTTCCGCCATTTTGAATTGGGAAAGGACAGTGACTTCAGATAATCCCAAAACGGGGGAATCCTGGTGTGAAAGCTGCTCTATTGCCACTTTAAAAGCCAGGATTTGGTTCAAACTGACCTGCAAATTTGGAGATGCTGTAAGCCCGCACTCAAGGAGTTTAAAAGCATACAATGGGAGGGAGGCGGGGCCATACTTAGTGAAGCTACTAGAGATGCGTGAGTTATTTTTAAGAATTGGTGTAACTATAGCATGCTTGAAAGAGAAGCTGCCGGATCAGAGAGATGAATATGCGAGCGAGTGTACCAGGGGGGGAAAGCAAGGCCCGGAGCCCCTGGGGAAAGAGAAAAGTGACTGCCTGACAAGTGGTGCGGGGAGGAGAGGGAGAGCTTAATGTTGCAAGTTGGGGAGAATTGGGGGTGGGGGAGGGGGTGAGGAGTAAGCAGGGGATCTAGGTTATATTAGTGCTGGGGAGAGAATTTACATCTTCAAATTCAGACCTGTAAGAAGCCCGTCCCGCCTTCCCTGTTATGTTATTGTTGGGAGTTGGAATTGGTGTGTTTGAACTGTTTTACTTATTGTTGCAGCTTGGCGGGAAGGCGTTAGGGGGGGAATGGACCCTGGTGGAGGTTGGCTCCTAGGGGGGAGGTCTAAGGTTCCTCCAGTAGTCGTTTGGGGGAAGGCGGGGTCATACTTGGCTTGGGCAGTCGGAATAGCAGTGACCTTCCAGTGGTGTTGTTGTTTGGGGCCAAGTGGCTTGGGTGGCTACTCGGCAAGCAGAGTTACAAACTGGGAGTATCCCTCTGGCTTATGCATGGCTTACGGAGCAACTTAGCAGGGTACCCTAGTTTGGTTATATTCTGTATATGTGTAATAAGCTGCCACCTGTTTCTCCCAACCCCATGTATATGTTTTATTAATAAAGGGTCGAGGTATAGGCAAGTCATAGGATGAGATGGGAAGATGCTGAGAAGTGAGAGGAACAAAATAAGTCCAGGTTAAGCCTGTCCCTGTTGACGTGGAGGTGCCCCCCCCTTTCTCTCTCTGCTATGAATAACTTGCTCCCTCACCCCTCTCCCTGGAGTACACATCTCACTGTACTGCTGTCCTCTCAATTGCAGTTCGCCCTGCTCAGGGATTTGCCTTGATAAAATATTCATGTGTGACACAGTGTGTGATTGGCTGTAACATCCTGTCCTATACAGAGCTCAGAGGGCTAACGTAATGTGACAGGTCTTGGGCCACAGACAAAATGCTCGGGAAACGAGCAGTGTCTTTAGGAACCTGTCATTCTAATGCAGTAGCTTGCCTGGGTGCAATATAAAGCGGTGTGGGGTATGACCGGCATATCCAACTTTCAGAGAACTCTTATATCGGATTGATGCTTCAGCAAACACACTTCGGAAATACTGTACATAGCAAGGTGGACGTCAGTACACACCGTAATGCTGCATCAGTCCACAGTTTGCAGGACTCAAAGTCGTTCCTACATACAAAGCAATTTAATTCTTGTGCAAATGTGACATTTTTAAAGGGCAGCCGCACAGAGCAACATATACTAAAACTGCAACATATTGAAAACTTAACACAGTGGTTTTCAACGTAGGTTTCGTAAAAGGCTACCATGGGTTCCATTAATTTTTTTTTTTTTTTATTCACAGCAGATATTTTACTCTTAAAGGAGCAATCAACCCTGACTAACCCCCAATTTATTTTACAGGATTGGAACCGTGGGGTCCTTCAGAGCTGAGCGGCACTGTTTTCAGCTCTGGAAATCCCCCAGTTCCAGAGATACTTACTGATGTTTTTACCAGTGTTACTTCCTGGTTTTTAAAGGGGGGGTTAAATAGCCATACAATAGGAAGCCACAACTGATGATATTTCCGCTTCCTATTGGTCTGAGATTTGGCAGCCATTTTGTTTCCCCTGAGGTAAGTTTAAACCCAGTAAGTTCCCACCCGTTATATATCTATATCCTCACGAAACTAAAACATGGAATAAGGGTAAAGGAAGAGTGCATACCACCCAAAAAGTACATAAAAAGCAAAGCAGGACAGGCATTCCTATGTTCAAAACAGTGATATTTATTAGTCCAATGTTTTGGTCCCCACTGGAACCTTTCTCCAATATATATAGTGAAGCAACCATTAGAATGTGTAAAGAATGTGCTACTAGTCTGAGTTCTTTTCCTTTACTGGAATTTCAATGTACTGTAAGGCAACTTGAGTTGGCCTTGAGTTTGGCTAAGTCTTTGCACTGTGTAATACATCTTTACTGAATGGGTTCATGATGCCTATGGCTCACTGTGTCTTGTGGAGTCTAATGCCCCCTTCATAAGTGGGTGTAAAAGAGAGTTTAAACTAGGATCTCCAAAGGAGGGCCAACACACTGGATCCAGCTCATGATGGTCCTGCTCATGATGGTCCTATCAGTAACCTTTCAACCGATCATCATATCCGACACGCTCCCCTACCCCATTGACACGACCCGACTCTGACTCTGACTCTAACTTGCTCCCAGCTCCCTCTGGACAGCTGCTTATTTAACGGTTGCAACTGTCCAGCTCCTCTGCATCAGAACCAGTATGGAGTAACATCAAAGAGTAAGGTTCTAAGCTAGAGAATCTCTCCAAAAATAGGGAGAAGGCTGTAGAGAAGCCCCCAATTATATGCATCCGCTAATCAATCCTGGTTTAGGGAAGGTAGTTAGTGGAACGCCAGACTGGTGAGGTACCAGTGTAGATGTAGGGAAATAGTACCCTGAACAATAAAGGATCAATGCACTGGGGGCAAATGCAAGTGTATAAATGGATCTAGGTTAAAATATAACACTTTAGACACAGTAAAATACAGGGAGACACAATGTACACATACAGTAGTGCAGATAAAAAGAATTGCAGCCTGGTGAGGAGAAGAATATTGCTAGATAGTTAATTGGGGGCTTCTGTACAGCCTATACCCCATCTCCGGAGAGATTCTCTCGCTTCGAACCCTGCTTTGCTTTTATACTGTGAGGATTCAGGGATCGCGGCGTCCGCGCCCTGGTTCCTCTGCTCCTGCATTTACCCCCGCTGCCGTGGCACGCGTCCCTCACCAGCGTCACTCACCTCCGGTGGTTCTGGGGGTTCCCCGCCGTCCTCGGCGTCCTCGGGTCCCTGCATCCTCTCACGCGGCCGCCATGTTGCCCGGGCGCGCGCCTGAACAGCGCGCGCCGGGTGAAGATAATTTATTCACTGCTCTTGCAGTGAAAACCCGCCCCCAGCACAGTAATAGGATCTCCTGTCAAAACAAGAGTCCTCACCTGCCTGCCAATCAAGGGGACCTATCCAGGATGGCTCCACGCAGTCCTCCAGGCCTGCCTTCACCTCTGATTGGTCAGCCACACTTTATAATGCCGGTCCTTCCTATCACTCATTGCTCGACATAGTTTCCACTAGGATTACTACTCTGGCGTTTTCTCTCCCATTCTCTCCCATTCTCTCAGGTTACGACTTGGCTTGGCGGACGTCTCTCTCTGGCTCTCGACCCCTGCTTGGACAACGACCTTCCGGAATTCTCCAATCCCTGACCTTGGCTAACGGCAACGACGACGGCATTTCTACACCGGTACGTATTGCTAGCTAAACATCACCTGGCCTTGCAACGCCAAATCACCACACTCCGGACACGCTCCCTTTGCTGCGGGTGCGTGCCTCTATACGTTCCTCACCTCAGTGAAAGGAACAGGTCTGGTCTGCGGGCAGCACCGGCGTAACATTATGTCGAGCATACAAGACGCAGACCAGACTGATGTGGACTCTATGATGACGGCCATGTACCAACAAATCCAGGCCTTAACGGATCAAGTGGCTCTCCTCTCCCAACAGGTACAGGACCGTTCTTTACAGGCACCTCCTGCGGCTGCACCTCCGGCGCAGCCTGACTTATCTTCCACTTCATTCTCAGTTCCGAAGATTCCGGCTCCGAGGCCCTACGCAGGGGATCCCCACGCCTGTCGTGGCTTTCTCAACCAGTGTGAGATCCAGTTCGAGATGGCTCCGCAGCTGTATGCTACTGGCCGGAAAAAGGTAGCCTACGTATATAGTTTGCTCACAGGTAATGCACTGGCATGGGCCTCCCCGATCTGGGAATTACGCCCTGATATTACCCGCGATTACGCGGCCTTCAGACGGGACTTTTGACAGGTCTTTGATACCCCCGCACGTCAAGAGACTGCTTCTGATTCCCTGCTAGAGCTTACACAGGGACGTCGGCCTGTGGGCCAATACGCCTTGGAATTCAGAACCATAGCAGCTGAGACTCATTGGGGTCAGGAGGCCTTAGTCGCCATCTTCTGGAAAGGCCTATCGGATTCCCTGAAGGATGAACTTGCTTCTCAACCCAGGCCAGAACTACTGGAGGACCTCATCTCCCTGGCCATTCGTATGGATCAGCGTCTTCAGGTACGCCGCGCTCAGCGTCAGCATCCCCGGTCTACGCCTTTCCGTGCTTCCTTTTCCAGGTTCTCTACTACCCCGAGACCCGTCTTCTCCCCGCTGCCGGCGCTGGAGGCCCCAGAGCCGATGCAACTTGGAGTTCAGCAACCTCGGGCACCGTTACGACAACTTCACTCTACTGGAGAGTCGTGCCATCATTGCGGATCTTCTGAGCAGCGCACTCGTAACCATCCACCATCTCCGGGAAACGACTAAGCCCAGTGAGTACGAAGGGGCGCTCTCTGGGTGCTGAATCTCCTTGTCCCCCTCCCAGAAGGGAACTTCCCAAAAGATTGACTATTCCCGTCTCCCTTTCAGGCCCGACTTTCCGTACCTCCACAGCAGCATTTATCGATTCCGGCGCAGGAGGGAACTTCATAGATCAAACCTTTTCTGAACAAAATCAGATTCCGCTTTCTAGGAAGAACTCTCCCGTTGCCTTGGTCGGGATTGATAATCGGCCTCTCACCCCGGCTTATATCTCCTTAGAGACCGGACCTATCACCCTTTCTACTCATTCTCACAAAGAGACTCTGGGCTTTGACGTTATTCATGCCCCGGGAACACCTATTACGCTTGGCTTGCCCTGGTTACAGAAGCATAATCCACTCATCGATTGGGTTTCTCCTAACCCTATTAACTGGAGGTCAAGGTCAGAGGAACCTTCTTTGTCTACCAAGCAACCATCCTTTCTATTAGCCAACACATCCAGTCCTCTGAGGGAGTTACCTTCTCCATACGCTGAATTTTTGGACGTTTTTAGCAAGACACAGTCTGAGCTTCTACCTCCTCATCGTTCCTACGATTGTCTGATTGACCTGGTACCTGGTTACACCTTGCCTAAGACCAAATCTTACCCTCTCTCGTTGCCCGAGACAGAAGCTATGGACGAATATATTCGTGAGAATCTTAAGCGGGGCTTCATACGTCGTTCCAATTCTCCTGCGGGGGCCGGATTCTTCTTTGTCAAAAAGAAAGATGGTACTCTCAGACCATGTCTGAACCATATCACGGTGAAGAATCGTTATCCTCTCCCACTCATCTCCGAACTCTTTGATAGACTTCAGGGGGCCAACCTCTTTACTAAACTGGACCTTCGTGGGGCATACAACCTCATCCGCATCCGTGAGGGCGATGAATGGAAGACTGCCTTCAACACCCGTAGCGGACACTACGAATATCTAGTGATGCCCTTCGGGTTATGCAATGCACCGGCAGTTTTTCAGGACTTCATCAATGATATCTTTCGGGACGTTCTTAATCGCTTTGTCATTGTCTACCTGGATGACATCCTTATTTTTTCTCAAAACTTACAGGATCATATCATCCACACGAAGTTTGTGCTTTCACGCCTCCGAGAGAACCGGTTGTTTGCTAAAATGGAGAAATGCATTTTTCATCAGTCTACCACTTCCTTTCTCGGATACATCATCTCCAACAAAGGCTTGGCCATGGACCCAGAGAAACTGAAAGCCGTCGCGGATTGGCCGCAACCCAATTCCCTCAAATCTATTCAACGGTTTTTAGGTTTTTCTAACTATTACCGGAAGTTTATCCGTAACTTTTCTACCATTGTCGCTCCTATCACGGCACTGACCAAAAAAGGTGCAGATCCTTCATCTTGGTCTCCAGAGGCAGTCACGGCATTCGAGACGCTGAAACAAACTTTTGTCTCTGCTCCCATCCTTCGACACCCAAACACGAATTTCCCATTCACCCTAGAGGTTGACGCTTCGGACTGTGGGGCTGGTGCGGTTCTGTCTCAGAAATTTTCTTCCCAGGATAAACTTCATCCTTGCGGGTTTTTCTCCAAAAAGTTTTCTTCTGCAGAGAGAAATTATGACGTGGGCAATAGGGAACTTTTGGCCGTCAAGTTGGCTCTTCAAGAATGGAGACATCTTCTGGAGGGGTCTAAAGAGCCATTCACTATTCTCACGGACCATAAAAACTTATTGTATATTGAGAATGCCCGTTGTTTAGGTCCCCGCCAAGCCCGCTGGTCATTATTTTTCTCTAGATTTAATTTTGTTCTCTCATATATTCCCGGCACTAAGAACGTCAAAGCGGATGCTCTCTCCCAGCAATACTCTTCTGAAGAGAGATCAGAAAAGACCACCGAGTCCATCCTTCCTAAACAAAGAATCTTAGCAGCTGTAGCATTCAAGAATCTTGAGAGGATCATCAAGTCTCAAGAGAATCTTCCGATCGATCTGGTTGTTCCTAAAGACTCCTTGTACGTGGAACCCAAATGTATCCCTGAAATACTGGATTGGGGACATGCCGCCCGTTTGGCAGGGCATCCTGGATTCAAGAAGACTTTGGACCTCATCCGTCGCACTTTCTGGTGGCCCAATATGGTAAAGACCATTCTTGAATTTACACGGTCCTGTCCGGTATGTGCGTGTAACAAGATTCCTCGTCAGAAACCTCAGGGTCTTCTCTTACCTTTACCTATTCCGGAGCGTCCCTGGTCCCACATATCGATGGATTTTATTGTGGAGTTGCCTAGGTCGAATGGCATGAATACCATTCTTGTGGTAGTGGATCGGTTTTCCAAGATGGCACACTTTATCCCTCTCAAAGGATTACCCTCCTCACCCGCCCTAGCTGATATTTTCTCCAAAGAGATTTTTCGGATCCATGGGATTCCCATATCCATCGTGTCTGATCGGGGTTCACAGTTCGTCTCCAAGTTCTGGAGAAATTTCACCAAGAGACTGGGTATCTCATCTTCCTTTTCTTCTGGTTATCACCCTCAATCCAACGGACAGACCGAGAGGGTTAATCAATCCCTCGAGAAATACTTAAGGTGCTTCGTCTCGAATTCTCAGGATGACTGGGCAGAATTACTTATCTGGGCTGAGTTCGCCTTTAATTCTTCCAGGAATGAGTCTACCCGCGAGACCCCCTTCTTTATCAACTATGGATTCCATCCGGCTCGCCTACCTATTTCTAAAGACTCCTCTGGAGTACCAGCCGTGGACGAGCATATTGCCCTCCTACAGGACTCTTGGTCCAGAATCCAATCTGCACTACAAAAAGCGTCCTTGTCTTCCAAAACCCAGGCTGATCGTCACCGTCGTCCGGCACCTAACTACAAAACCGGAGACAAGGTTTGGCTATCATCCAAGAACATCCATCTCAAAACTCCTTCCCTCAAATTGGCTCCTAGGTTTCTGGGTCCCTTTTCCATCTTGGAGCAGGTAAATCCGGTTTCCTTCCGACTCCAACTTCCTCAAAGCATGAGAATTCCGAATGTCTTTCACACCTCGCTTCTCAAGCCATTCATCTCCAGTAACCTCTTTCCGGACCACACTTCTAAACCAGATCCTGTGATGGTACAGGGTAACGAAGAGTACGAGATACAGGCTTTACTGGATTCCCGTCTTTCAAGAGGTAAAGTCCACTTCTTGGTACACTGGAGAGGTTTTGGACCCGAAGAGAGGTCATGGGTACCCCTGAAAGATATTCATGCTCCAGGACTCCTCAAACGCTTCCGAAAGAAGTTTCCATCAAAACCATGGAAGGATCGTCCTGAGGCCGATCCTGAGGGGGGGGGGGGTACTGTGAGGATTCAGGGATCGCGGCGTCCGCGCCCTGGTTCCTCTGCTCCTGCATTTACCCCCGCTGCCGTGGCACGCGTCCCTCACCAGCGTCACTCACCTCCGGTGGTTCTGGGGGTTCCCCGCCGTCCTCGGCGTCCTCGGGTCCCTGCATCCTCTCACGCGGCCGCCATGTTGCCCGGGCGCGCGCCTGAACAGCGCGCGCCGGGTGAAGATAATTTATTCACTGCTCTTGCAGTGAAAACCCGCCCCCAGCACAGTAATAGGATCTCCTGTCAAAACAAGAGTCCTCACCTGCCTGCCAATCAAGGGGACCTATCCAGGATGGCTCCACGCAGTCCTCCAGGCCTGCCTTCACCTCTGATTGGTCAGCCACACTTTATAATGCTGGTCCTTCCTATCACTCATTGCTCGACATAGTTTCCACTAGGATTACTACTCTGGCGTTTTCTCTCCCATTCTCTCAGGTTACGACTTGGCTTGGCGGACGTCTCTCTCTGGCTCTCGACCCCTGCTTGGACAACGACCTTCCGGAATTCTCCAATCCCTGACCTTGGCTAACGGCAACGACGACGGCATTTCTACACCGGTACGTATTGCTAGCTAAACATCACCTGGCCTGGCAACGCCAAATCACCACACTCCGGACACGCTCCCTTTGCTGCGGGTGCGTGCCTCTATACGTTCCTCACCTCAGTGAAAGGAATGGGTCTGGTCTGCGGGCAGCACCGGCGTAACATATACTTCCCTTAGTGCACCCATCTTTCCCTCCCTACACTACACAGAGATTGAGCGGGTGTCTCCCTGTTTCCTACTTTTGTAATAAAAATCTACTCTCTCGTTGATATTTTTAAAGGCTCTGATAGCTGTTCCGAATGATACCTAATTCTAAAAGCAAACACTGAATGACGTGAAGACTGCAAAATTTTTGGATGGCATAGAATTCCATACTCTCCAACTGTACCTATTTAGCAGGTTCAATGCAACATAGCCAGCCGAAAACAGACAAACAACCCTTTGTAAACAATTTAACAATCAAATTGTAATCTAACCATGGTAAAAGCAAATATTTGCCTTTTACTTTGTTTCCCAAGAAATTATTTGCAAATTGCGTTTCATAGAAGCCTCTGAATGGGGAAATGCATTCAATTAACCTCATCCCTCCCTGTCCTTATCCTAGAGCCAATAAAGATAAGGGGAGGGGAAAATATGGGGGTGGACGGGGGGGCCTGGATGTACAAACTCGAACACAAAGTGACATAGGACAAAAGGGAGCACTTAAACTTAAGAAAATTACTCAAACCCTTATAGGTCAAAAAGAAAAAGGCACAAAGCACACCGATGAGACCCCTTAAACATCCCACTGCTATTTGTATACTTTGGTCCAAGGAGGTACTGCACCTTTTAGAGCTTTGTTGAGAATCCTTGTCGCAATTGGCTATAATGATAATAATAGGAAGATTTTGTGCAGTATTGTAAGTTTACAAACGGACGACTTTGTGACACACAGCAGGTTCCAGCCTGAGTTCCATTAGCACGCGGGAAGATTAATGGCAGACAGTGTCTGGTATAAGCAACATGAGCTCAGTGTTCAGTAATTCTTAGATATAAGTGAGAAAAATCAAATACACTGTCCATTTTATACCCTGATCAGTGGTTTCTTCATGTATTCCAGATAAACATATTGCTGATTGCTGTTATACTGTATTCCCCCCCATCCCACCTTACAATCACTTTCTCTATCTACTGTTTTTTTGCATTTATACTGGCATAACTGCCACTGAGAAGAAACTCCAAAGTGGCAGGGAGGGAGGGTGCATGGCCAAGGGGACGATTAGGCCCCCGGGTGGTGTGGGGGGTAGGTTTACAGGTGGACCTCCTTGTTTGCCATGAGGTCCAGTAGCAGACGTGTAAGGTGGTCCCTGGTGATATAGCAGGGCCATGTCTGGCCAGTGTGTCCCTTCTATGATTGTTGACATCAGACCAGGGCAGCAGCTGATATGTACAGATAAGGCCCTTTTGGTTTTTCCGACTTTCTTCAACAAAAGTGCGGACATCTCTCGTTTTGTTGGGAAGATATAATCAATATACATCCCATTTAACTCTCGGCAACTCTTCGTGTTGTTGTTCACACCTGTATTTAACAGGGATATGTCAGACATAATTAGGATTTGTTTGTACTTCGTCGCCTGTCTAACAAATTGCCCTGAACATGAGAGAGAGAGAGAGAGAGAGAGAAAAGAACACTAGCGCATCAAAATTATAAAAAACTCAATACAGAAATAAAACACAATAAAGTGATACAACACAATACTGGAGGAGGTGCTACCACTAACTATCTATCCCTTATCTTAAATGCTGCCAATTAGGTCCACGGCCTCACCAAAGCCGAGAGAAAGAATTGGGTGAAGTTGACCTGGGCGCAAACAAAAGGAAAAAATAATAATAATATAATGGGAAATCCAAAATAATTAAAAAAACAGAACACTGTCAAGGAAGGGGATCCCAAAAAACAACTGTCACTTTATCCAATTGGGAACGAGAAATTCCTTGCTGTAGACAATTAGGAGTATATATAATGTAAATACATAAAAGGAAATGATGACCCGATGGTATATTATATTGATTAGGATTGTGGATAATATAATCAGTGCAATACTTGAATGGATAGTAGTCTTCTTAGAAAATGTAATTATAAAAACTTAATTGAATACAAAATAAAACAACAATAATATGAGAGAGGATACACTAATTGAATATAAATTGACAATGTCCCAATATTAATCCAAGTCTTTAAAAAGACTTTGGGTATAGTTCCTATGGCATATATTAATGCTCACACAGAGATAACTTGTGTAGTAGTTCTCCTTACCCTCCGTGATGATCTTCTGGGTGGTGGGATTAGTATAGTTATCTGCTTTGGAGCAGTGTCAAATGCTGTTGGAGAGAAGAAGGGGAAGGAGAGGGGGGGGGGGGGAGGAGGAAGGGGCTAGCCTGCCTCTTCTTCCTATTACTCCGTCAACTCACTCACCCCGCTTCAAGAAGTTGGTCTATTGATGTGATCCACGTCTCCAGACGCACAGCTACCCTCTACCTCAATCTCCTCCTCTGTACAGTAGTTAGACTGGAGATCACTACATCCAGTTTCTCCAAATGCAAGGCTTGTCTCCGCCACACTCACCGCTTCCGCATCACGTGGGGGGGCCGCCTCACGTCTCGAATGAGACTGCCAGGGACCCCGCTGTGTTAATCCGATTGGCCATTAGTCTGTTTGCAGAAATGTCACAGAAATGTTGCAGCATTACTGGGAGATTGCCCCAGATTTTCAAAGGCAAGTGTTCGGATACTCGTTGCTGCATCTGTACCTCGACTACTCTTGTCTTCAGCCCTCCCCGACCATTGCAAGTGCTTCGACTACCTCGAAACTGGGAAAACATGACACCTTTCATCAGCGCCAGTTCCGTCAGGCGCATACTGGAAGATATAAGGGCAGAGGAAATACTTTGCAACCGAACACTGCAATACAGGTAAAGAATGGAGGCCAAACAGGATCTTCTTGTGGAGAGGGGCATGGGTGCTCGCATGGACAACATTGACAGTAACATCGCAGGGCTCTATTATTCACTTGCTGTCACTGCCCCTGTAGGGCAGATGCCAGTGGGTGACCAGGAGGGACATCACCCAACCCATGCACCCTCAACATCACCAGAATTGACCTGCACGCCCCCAAGACAATCCACACCACCACCGGAGTACACCTGCCCACCCGAACAGATGACATCCCGCAAAGAGGCACAAGTATGCCTGGAGGAAAGCATCCTCCCAGACACTCTACCCTCACCCACAGCCAGAAGCGTGCCCGCTGCACCACGGAGAGTACATTTGCAAATGACACCAGAGATGACAATCAGCACAGTGCTAGTATCCTCACCCACTGACATAAGCACCCACGCTCCACCACCCGCTGCGCCCAGCATAGTACAGCTGCAAATGGCACAGGAGACACGACCTGAGCCAATGGTAATCCCAGACCTCACGTTAACTGACGCACAGCACACGGGAGAAATACTTCAGGAGATGTGATGAAAAGGTGAAACACAACATCAGTTTTAGGCTGTACAATCAGTGGGTCAACGTAATGAATTATGATGGCACGAAGGGAAAGACAGCGCTCCCTTTGAATTTACGGAAAAGAATTATGGATGAAATCAAAGCTCATTACACTCTGGACTTGCTAATAGTCAAATTGGTGAAAGGCAACATAAATGCCTTTTTGAGGCAGAGAAGGGTACTTGCCTGGAACCGCCACGGCTATGGGGGGGAGTATATGTTTACTTAATTTCAACATATGTGGGAATCCTCAGAGAGGTTTGAGCGGAGCACAGCAAAGTAAATGCAGGGGCTAGACACCAGCGTGAGTAAAAGTCCTTTATTCCACGATCGACATCATGGTGTCGATCGTGGAATAAAGGACTTTTACTCACGCTGGTGTCTAGCCCCTGCATTTACTTTGCTGTGCTCCGCTCAAACCTCTCTGAGGATTCCCACATACGTTTACTATTAGCGTGATGCACGCCGAAGGAACAGCCTATACTTCTCAACCGTGAGTACCCCAGCCCGCTCACCTGCGGTCCGGGGCTTATTTTCCTTGTACCCACATGCTTCCTAGGGGGACTATATACTGTTCATAGGTGGTCAGATATTTATCACTGACCTTACCCATAGATACAGGTCCCACCCGCAAAGGAAGGGGTTACTCATATGGATTACACGGTACACATGCTATACAAGACGTTTTTTTCCTGGATGTTATAATACATGATATATGATAAATTGTTTACATCTACCTCTATAAGGAACACCATATAGAGCACGGTACTCGGGAGTTTCATCTCCTATCTATCACTTAATTTCAACATAAAAATGCACCCGGTAACGAACTGTACTCCACGCACCACTCTTCCCCCCCCCCCACCCCGCAACCACCCCAAAAATCCTTTTTTTAATAATGTGTAGTAGTACATTTATTCCTAAAAGTGATTATTAATCTTGATGCAACCATTGTGGCGTGCAGGTCAATATTTAATATTGTCTCTATCTTTTACAGAGCAAAACATTGAAGAACAGGCTGGGCAGAAGAAAATCAAATGTACCGGAAAGAAGAGAGGGACTACTTGGATTTTTGTATTAGTGTTTTATTTATTTATTATTCTCTTGAAAATAAAGTTTTTTTTATAAATACCTTTTGGTGTCTTCGTGTTTTATGGTACAATACAGGTATACACACACACACACACACACACACACACACACATTTGTGTATGTATATTTAAATTTGTGTATGTGTGTATATATAGCAAATAAAAAGATCACTTGTGAGCACATTCACATGTCTTAGACAGGCCTGCAACCCTTCCTTTCCCCATTATCACCTAGCATACAGTGCTTCCACTGCAGCAAGGGATTCTGGGTAATGACATGCAAATGAGCAGACCGTGTCACCTTTTGCCTGAAATCCATTTTTACATGGAACCCTTATAGGCTAATGCTCACTGTTAACACACCTTTTAAGCACAGCATGGGAATCAGATGCAAGCCAGAGAAACCACACACATATATAAATATATGTACACATACAGTGTATACACTCACATATTTTACCCTTTACCAGTAAATTAAATAAACTCAGTAGTACTGCCCAGAAAAAAGTCAGTCACGGGAGACGAGCACTTTTAACACTTTTGATATTTTTGGGATCATTCAAGAGGCAAAACAAGATAGTGGAGTTTATTCGGTAAACCCGCGAACACACAATGAATATACAAAATACATACAGCATATACTGTATATATACACAACCATACTGTGTATATACAAATATATGTGATATCGGATCGTGCACACATGAACAGGATGTGAAAGGACAGGTTGAGCCTCCTGTGCTGAAGCAGGGATAACCCTAAGAGGGTGGGGGAGGGAAACGCGTTGGAGTGTTTTTTTTTAATCATTTTGTGCCAATAAATAGAAGTTTTAACTGCTGTTACCTTGCCTGGTGGAGTTTACTTTGGTTTTGCACCGCCGTTTTGTTTCCTGGTCTCCCTGCACTGCTGTTTGGATTGGAGCCCGTCTGCAGTTCAAGCCACTCTGCCTATAAACAAGAAAGACAGTGAGCACTGCCACAATGTGTATGCATCATGAAGATAAGCTATGCTATTGGCTACCACTACTTATTCAATAAGATTGCTGTTCTTCAATCACGCTTATGTGATACTCACTCACTGTATGTACTTGTTACAATAGTTGGGACAGAGGAACTGCTGCCTTATGTAATTTGGTCATTGCTTCATTTTCTATGGCCATATGTCTATGTTGTGGGTTTGGATGCACTGCTTGGGTTTACTTAACCCATAGTTTATCCTGGTAATCATCATGGACGCTGCAGCATGGCCGCCACTGCCTGTCCCACACCGAAAATATTATTCGTTCTGTGCTTCGTTTCAGGTGAGGCCGATGTTGTAAAATAAGGAGGCAGAGCCTTCTAGACCGTATTTGAAGAAGAGAGAGATTGAGAGAAATGTTTCTTACTGCAAACCTCCCTTTTTAGAATAAAAAAAATATACACATGTAGTTGATTAAGAAAATAACGGGACACCATACCTCAGGGGTTCTCAACTCCAGTCTTCAAGGCAGGTCAGGTTTTAAGGCTATTCCAGCTTCAGCACAGGCGGCTCAATCAGTGGCTCAAGCAGGGAGTGCTGAAGCAGGGAGCTACTGATTGAGCCACCTGTACTAAAGCAGGGATATCCCAAAAACCTGACCTGTTGGGGGGATAGGGGGAGGGGGTTGGTCTTGAAGATTGGAGTTGAGAACCTCTGCTATACCTCATTATACATCACTCTATAATCATTAGTCTCTCTCCTTCTCCCTCTCTCTCTCTCTTCTCTCCTTCTTTCACTGCATGCATTTCCTTTCTCCCACTCACTCTTTCTTGTCGTTTTTCTTTACTATTCCCCCATTCTTTCTCTATCTTTCCTTTCATTCTCTGTATATTTATTATCAACCCCCCCTTCCCTCCTCTCTCCTCTCCCCCCTCTCTCCTCTCCCCCCTCGCTCCTCTCCCCCCTCGCTCCTCTCCCCCTTGCCACTGTCTTTAATAACCTGAAGGTGATTAGCAGAAATCATATTTGATTTTGACACTCAACCTGCCAGTTAAATACAGGCTAACCAAAGCATTCTGCTATCCAATATGCGAGATGCTTTCCCCCTTAATTAGGAAGATAAATGCGGAGTTTCCATGGCAACCTCTTCCTATGTTTGTAACTCAAGGCAATTGAGTTTTATGAATGTCGTGGTATGTTATTGTTTAACCCTTTATGATGGCAGAAAGCAGCCTGGACGGTCAATAGCCTTTAGTAATGGGTACATGGTCCCGTTCTGTTCTGCAGATGTTTGTAACTAATATGTTTGCCGCAATTTAAACCTCATAATGCTGCTGAGCCCAGAGGGTCATTCCTGTGTTGAGAGATGTGCCTCACTGAGCTAATAATGTCACCAAATTAGGAAGCTTTCGACTGCAGAGAATTTTGCAAATCATCATATTAAAGAGGCAAGCCAATCAAACGGTTTATTTTGCAATTTTCTTTTCTTTTTTTTTGAAACATAGGATTGAAGCATGGGGTCTATGGAGCTGAACCCCATTTATTTCTGCTTCAGGGACCCCCCGCTTCTGTAGATACAGACCTCCATAGGCAGTGCCGGTAGCGGCTCCGGCTTTAGCAAGCAGGGATGACGTGTTGGCCGCTTTTCAAAGTTCCCATGTCCTGCGGGCCAATAGGAAGCCGTGACATCATCCGGTGCTGCTTCCTATTGGCCCAATGTGATGCGGGAGCTTTAAACTTGCAGGAGATACCGGCACCCACTTTGGAGGTAAGTATCTCGGGAAACAGAGGGTTCCCGAAGCTGAAATTAACGGGGTTCGGCTCCACAGACCCCCCTGCTTCAATCCCATGTTAATAAACTCACAAAAAAATCGCCTGCTTGGATTGCCCCATTAAATGAAATTGCAATGGACGTTGACTTAATGCTCAGCGAATCGACTTGGAACCCTGACTGAGCTACGGGTTTATCCCCCCGTAACTAAAAAGAGCCAGTTGGTGCCTGGTCGGTGACCTCGAGGGAAAGCTTCACGCATCTCTGATATTAGATATTTTCTACAACAAGTCTGTTAAAAAGAAAGTAGTGGTGCCCTGGGTAGAAAAATAAAAAAAGTATTGGAATTCTGTATTCCCTACTAGCACCACACCTCAACTTCCAGCAGTAATAATTTCAGAGTTGTAGTGATTAGGGCAGTGTTTTTCAACAGGCATTCCCAGGGCCCCTTGGGTCCCAGGGCCTCTCTAAAGGGTTCCCATCAATTTAAAGGTAATTTGAAAATTGTATCAAATACAGAAGAATTTGTAATGCATCTGATCTCAGACGCGCTATTAGAGAGGGTTGGGGTTCCTTACAATGCATCTGATCTCAGACGCGCTATTAGAGAGGGTTGGGGTTCCTTACTATGCATCTGATCTCAGACACACTATTAGAGAGGGTTGATGTTGCTTACAATGCATCTGATCTCAGACATGCTATTAGAGAGAGTTGGGGTTCCTTTCAATGCATCTGATCTCAGGCGCACTATTAGAGAGGGTTGCGGTTCCTTAAACTGCATCTGATCTCAGACTCGCTATTAGAGAGAGTTGGGGTTCCTTTCAATGCATCTGATCTCAGGCGCACTATTAGAGAGGGTTGCGGTTCCTTACACTGCAACTGATCTCAGACACGGTATTTGAGATGGTTGGAGTTCTGCAAAATTTCACAATATAATTATAGGGTTTAGTAACCAAACAAAGGATAAAAACACTGGATTAGGGAGCAGTTATCACGCTGCTTCTAGTAGATCACAATTTAGGCAGACCTACTGTACAACGAATGAGACATTACAGAGTCTCTACTGGTAGAGACACAAAGGTCTTTCAAAGATAGAAAAAGGACAGAAAGTTATTGGGTCTGGGGTCTCACAGCAGGTAGGAAAATAGACAGAGTTAGGTCTAGATCCACTCAGTTAAGTGACTAAGGCCTCGGTCCCAGTGCTCGCGGCTGCAGCGTGCGCGGCGGGAACAAGATAAGGCCCTAAATGGGGCTGGCCAATGAGGGCTAACCAGCCGTGTGATGTCATGGCCGCGCCCCCGCCAAAAATCTTGTCTTTGCTTCCCCTGCTCTTCTCTGGACGTGCGACCTATCGCGACCCGTAGACCACAGATCGCGGCTGAAACAGGTGCGCCCGCCAGGAGCTCCGACGTACGCCCAGTGACTGGGGCCGAAGCCACCTAACTTAACATTAAGCCACACCGCACATCTTCCAAGGTTAATAACGTAACGTAGTCATGTTTCCTCTTGTAATGACCTTTGCGTCACCTATAACGGCCGTTAGTAATAATTACCTGCAAGTGAGGTGTTACTCTATCCACTAGTGTCCGCTAGGGTTAACACAGGGACTTAATATTATGTTAGTTATGTCATACCTCAAGTATTCACATCCAGGACCCTAAAAGAGGGCTTTTACAGGGTCTGGTGGGTGTAAAACTACATTTAGGTATGATATAACTAACCTTGTAGTATTTCCAGCATTATTTCCCTCTCCTCTCATGTAGAACTTGTGTTTCAGGGTTTGGTTGCGAGTGAGGCTGACACATATTTAAGGTCACATTATTGGAAACCAACACAAGTCGAGCTACAATAATGCAACATTAAGCTTATGCTAATGAGATATGCAACAGCTGTTGTTTTTGCATTTCATTAGCTTGAAGGATATGCGTTAACCTCCGGGAAGATAAGAAGTCGAGTGATGCTCAGTTAATGATGCAACAACCAAAAGCACCACACTTTTTTTTTTATCCTTCTGCTTACATGGGTTCTATTCCCCTTATAGGCAGACGATAAATGTTCCTGTTTGGAAACCGAATGCGCCGGAATTAGAGATTAAAAAAACAAAAAAGATGTCAACCTTCTATTTGAAAGTTGGACGTTTTAAGACAAAAAACCTGACATTGTAATGGACACTGATGATGCTAAAAACAAGTGAGTCACTCCACATCCCTGGATGGAAATGGGAAACAAATTGGAATTGAATGTGGTTACGTTATCAGATTGGTGAGAATCACTCACATTGGAATTACAAGACCTGATATACTTAGTGTAAACACATGAATACATGTTGCAGTCCCAACTGAGGTTGGCATCTGGCCCAAGATGAAAGGAACAACTTGAACAACGAGGATCAACCCCCAAACAGGCTGCAGTGTCCCTGAGCCGTATTCTTTCTTAAAAGGGAAGCTTTAGCCAGTTTAGGCATTTAACCCCCCCCCCCCCATCTAATCTAAAAACTTGCAGTGGCAGACATTCTTCCTTTTATCTGACGCCAGTTAGCAGCCCCAGTGCCAATTGACGTGTAGGATAAAGAATTTCAAGAAGAGTATTCTCAAATTCTTGTGCACAAACAACATCTATGAAGGTGTTTAATGCTGGTCCAATAAAAGCTACCACTACGTGTAAAAAATCTAACATACATTGATTCTAGTCCAGTCTTTATAAATCACTGTAATTCCACTGTTGTACACCAGATGTCAGCAAAACACTGGGTTCTTTTAAATGGCCTAATGAAGAACTAAAATAAAATATACATTGGTGGCCAGTGTTATTGCTTGTTGTAATATATTGTTTGATGTATTGTGTTATCACTATGGCTAATAGCATCTTATATGTGGAGATCAAAAGTAAGCAATACCAAAGCACAGCTCTATAGATCCCCATCTTTTTTTTTCAGCTGCTAATTCTGCATAAAAGCTTTTAATCCAAATCTAAATACTAATTTCTTATCGGCTAATTCTATTTAACATTGCGCACAAAGTCTGCGGTGCAGTATCATTAACCCCTTCATGGTTCTTGGCTCAAAAGGCAAAGCAGGCATTCCGACACTGCACGGGTTGACGTGATTTAAAAATATGAATCGGAGTGCTTGTTGTTGTGTATTTCATTGCGTTACATAAAATGCAATAAAATGTACTAAACAGATAATAGGAGGAAGGAAATAATCACAACAGAAAACATAACATGCGCTGTTTAGTAGACATGAATATAAGAATGTTGCACCTGATTGTGTATAGTGGATAACACGTTTGCGGCTTTTACTGCCCTCTGGGCTTCCAACACAAAGCTTTACAGCCGGGCTCTTGAACATGCCCACAAGCCAAATCTGCCCCGTTAAGGACCCGGAGTGCCCCCTGGACTGTCTGCTCCTACTCATTGCTGTGCAGTTATTAAAACAGCTAAGTGCAATTTGTCACACAAACTCACTTTTAAGCAAAGGCACTGCAAATACAGTATATATGGTACAGATGTTGGAAACACTTGCAAAGCGTTAACACTGACTAGTTTTAAAGTCTGTGGATATATACAAACGTACTTTACGATATTCACGCTTTACAGGCCTCTCTGGTACTGAGAAGGTTAAAACCCAAATCTATCCTTGGGTAATACACTGTAATAAATGGGAAGAGTCAGCCAGTTCAGGTTCTGTAATGTCTCAAATTAGTTAAAAGCCCTGAACTGGATAAACATGATCTGGTGGTTGGCGACATCTCTGGTTGCGCATCAACAGCATATCTCCCAACTAACCCAAGGTCAACAAAGTGATACTGATCCAGGTCAGCCGTGCTCTATGGTTGTTACTGAGTATCCCGTGGAGGTGTCCTCCCTTGCTTGGTAACATTCAAGCTTCATTAAATTGGATGGAACCTACATTTCCATTGGAAAGCGGAGCGTGGTTTCACAGCATTCTGAACGGGGTTCTAAGGTTGCAGATGGAAATACAAAACCAGGACTGGATTACTATCGTGGTGTTGACCTAGAATTAGTTGGCAGGTTTGCTGAGTTGGTATGGACAAATACAGCAAGAGAAGTCGTAGAAATTTGGGATACTTACATAGAACCCTGCAGTGTCAGGAAATAGGGAATGCAACTATGATATACAGGTAAAGGCAGTACTGGAATTAAACAATATAATATACAAATAACACCATTAATGGCAGAGAGCCATTTGGCCTCGAGGTGACCTCTTCAGTGCCAATAACAAGCATAGCTAATTGTGGTTTTCATCTCTCTTCCCACTAGGATGCAGTTGGGCTGTGAACAATGCTGAGTCTAAAAGAGAAATGCAAAGACAAAACTGGCTAAGCCTGTTCCTCACAATCGGGATCATAGCTGGCAATCTAGGCTGGCAGTTTTCCAAAACCTATAATAATGATGGGATATGGATGATGAAAAACAAAAATAAACTATGCGCTACTATCTAACTCCTACTTATAAATAAATGAAGTGCAGTGACTAAACCATACATGTACTGGATAAACCACAATACCAAGTGAATAAGTGATTAAATAAATTATATCATAACCGTGTGGTAGATAAGGGCGTCTGCTGCTATAAACATTGGGGGTGGCTCAGCACCCCACACACTCTAGGAAATGGAAACAAAAAGAAAACAGCGCACAACGCCAAATAGTGAAGCAGGTAATAAATGTGTATTACAATATGTGAGGGGTATAAAATCTGCGTACATCAATTTGGAAAATCATAAGCATTTAGTGTGTATCACACTCAGTTACCACTCCATGGTTGTAGACAGGGGAGTCTGGTACTCAGCTTTCTCTACAGGAACCTCTGTGATGATATTCCTTAACAGCAGTCTGGCTCCACTGCAGGTTCAGGTACTCAGTGGAACCGAGTCTCAAGCGTCAATATGCCTCTTTCAGGTTTTTTTTCCCCTTTTACAGTCCTTCGTTTCTCCTATGGAGATATCACCTTTTAGACAGCTGCTGCAGTAGCCGGGCAGTTCAGAGCCGGTGGAGAGGCTCAACAAACACTTCCGCAATTGTGTGCGCCTGCACAGCGTGCCACGATGCCGCTAGCTCACGTGATATGGCGGAGTGACGTCACAATTCCCGTGGCAATAGTGAAGGAGCAGGAGAAAAGTCCCTTAGAGTCTCTGAAGCGGCGCAAAAGCCGCTCGGTCAGCGCAATGACTCAAAAAATATATCATGGATTTAGTGCAGATCCAGGGAACAATAAAACAATATATACACTGGCGACACACTTTATTCGAGCTCGGCTAGTCCCACGAATTCGGGTATACCCGGGTGTATTGAGGTTTGTGACTGTTTTCTGCCCGAGTGCATTGAGGTATTTTCCGGCAGGGATTGAAGCATTTTATTCCCGTTGGCTGCAATACTGCACAGTACATATATATATACTGCATTACAATTCATGAATTTATGCCATCTGGTAGACACGCGAAGCATTGCAGCCTATTAAATCCTAATCATTATCATTTAACAGATCAGCCGCCCATCAGCCAGGCATGAACCCAGGCTGGGAAGGCAAATGCAACGGGGCTTGTCAGAGGTGAGGAGCGGCGCATTCCAGGTATCTGCCAGGTACATACCGGGTATTTGCTCGAATAAAGTGTGTCGGTGCAGTAGTGGCATAGGTTACATACATCCAACGCGTTTCGTACATCTAAGTACTTCTTCAGGGAAGAAGAAGAAGTACTTAGATGTACGAAACGCGTTGGATGTATGTAACCTATGCCACTATATATTGTTTTATTGTTCCCTGGATCTGCACTAAATCCATGATATATTTTTTGAGTCATTGCGCTGACCGAGCGGCTTTTGCGCCGCTTCAGAGACTCTAAGGGACTTTTCTCCTGCTCCTTCACTATTGCCACGGGAATTGTGACGTCACTCCGCCATATCACGTGAGCTAGCGGCATCGTGGCACGCTGTGCAGGCGCACACAATTGCGGAAGTGTTTGTTGAGCCTCTCCACCGGCTCTGAACTGCCCGGCTACTGCAGCAGCTGTCTAAAAGGTGATATCTCCATAGGAGAAACGAAGGACTGTAAAAGGGGAAAAAAACCCTGAAAGAGGCATATTGACGCTTGAGACTCGGTTCCACTGAGTACCTGAACCTGCAGTGGAGCCAGACTGCTGTTAAGGAATATCATCACAGAGGTTCCTGTAGAGAAAGCTGAGTACCAGACTCCCCTGTCTACAACCATGGAGTGGTAACTGAGTGTGATACACACTAAATGCTTATGATTTTCCAAATTGATGTACGCAGATTTTATACCCCTCACATATTGTAATACACATTTATTACCTGCTTCACTATTTGACGTTGTGCGCTGTTTTCTTTTTGTTTCCATATGGATGATGAGCAGTGATCTCTCCCTGGCAATCAGCATGAGAAGGTCACTTTAGGACCTAACCCGTACACACTGATACTGTGCTGGCAGCGCATGGCCATCATTTGCTCTATCTATGACATTTGACCATCCAGCTAACTCCATACCTACAGTACTATAGCAAGCACACAGGTGCTGTCCATGGTCTCACTATCAGGGACGAGGTTAATATCCCTCTTTAACACAGTTTAATGTCCAATTTCCGTTCTTTTTTTTTCTCTCTCTGGCAAGCGGAGCTGAAATGGCAGTTCTGACCTTTAAAAATCTTCACCCACCCATCCCGCACGAAAACGAGCCAGTTGCTACAGCATAAGAGGAATGGAGAGCGGAGGGAGGGGGAAATGAGAAGGGACAGGCCATGTAGGGCAGAATAATGTTGATGAGCCGCGGTGCTCTCCCATGTCTGCCTTAATGGTGTTTATCATTTATTTAGGCTTGACATTTTCTGCGGTTAAATCACGCGGAAGTGGCGTTCAGCTGCACTGTGCCAGAAAGGCCCTTTTAGTTTATTAATACGTGCTCAAACGATAGAGGGGGCGCTTAACCCTTTAGCTGCTGAAACAGCCTGCAACTTATTGCCAAAGTTATATATGTTGCAGGATCCTCCAGCCAGGTGTGAAAGGGCTATGGGGACCCCACACTGAAGGAGAGAAACAGGTGCAGAGAGTGGGTGTATATACAGTTTATATGTGTGTGTGTGTGTGTGTATATATATATATATATATATATATAATATATATAAATATATATATATATATATATTACATATATATATATATATATATATATATATATATATATATATATATATATATATATGTAATAAACAGTATCGTCTATTCGGTTTTGATTATATATATATATAGATATATATCTAGATATAGATATAGATATATATATATATAGAGAGAAAAGTAATCCACTCCAGCAGGAGCAGACACAAGACACCACCCTGAGGAAGGTCCCACGAGGACCGAAACGTTGGTCATGTTTGTGCGATGTTTATTTTTGAATAAAAGTTTTCTTACTTACCTTTGAGTGCTGTCTTGTGTCTGCTCCTGCTGGAGTGGATTACTTTTCTGTTACTATTGGTATAGGACATGCACCGCAAACTATTTATGGTATTGGGAGTGCCGGCTGCCCCATTTTGTTTTATATATATATATATATATATAAAATCAAAAACGAATAGACGATACCGTTCTGTGGCTAACGAAATGCTTTTATTTGTGCGAGCTTTCGAGATACACGGATCTCTTATCTCTCTCAAAACAAAAAATCAGAAGAACATGCTCCATAGCACAGATATTTCATAATAAGTGAAAAATTCAGAGCCAGGATGAAAACACTCAATAATATAAATGGAACAATTAAAATGTTACCAATGATGAGTCTTGTGAGCAAAGTCCTGCTGAATGATGATTGGATTAAATGTCCGACTGTATTCAATGGTTAAGATGGTGCAAAGATTTAATATTTGAGCATGAATCCAAATGCAAGCAGGTAATTAAGAATCAGTGCAGAATGTTAAACTCAATGGAGATGTTTCAGGAGTATGCCCCCAAATGATAGCTATATTAGAGGATCCAATGTTTAGATGGGTCCTGGGGATGAAATACCATCTCTCCAGCACAGAATAGAAATGTCTCTAAGGGGAAATCTGTGTTTAACAGCAACCCACTGGTGGCACACACATACACACACACACATATATATATATATATATATATATCTCAGTAGGAGGAGGTAGGCGCTCAGGAACCAAAACTACGAAGAGGGGAAGCAACCAGTGGATCAGAATGCGAGGATACGCATATATCTATATGCAAACTGGATAAAGAAGCATAGAAAAATGTAGTGTAAGTGTGAAAACAACACCATATAATAAACTGATAAAGTCCTGAAAAAGGTAATGGCATAAAAGTGTCCTTGAAAATAGCAAGCAAGATGCAATTGCAAAAAGTCCCACTATAAATAGTCCTCTGAGTGATAATAAATGGGGAGTCCCACAGTTTCACAGAATGTTTTGGTGTTACTAGTTACTAGTCCTACTGGGAGTGTTACTGCTGCTGCTGGATAGGGGAGTCCTCAGATCCCAGACAGTAAAATGAAGAGTCTACAATAGAAAAGCGCAAACAAACATGAGTTGCACTTATTCTTGTTCTCTCTTTCTCTCTCTCCATGTGTTATGTATAATATAATAATAATAATAGCATGTTCTTGTATAGCACTGCTAGTTTTATGGTGCGCTTTACAGAGACAGTTTTCAGGCACAGGTCCCTGCCCTGTGGAACTTACAATCTATGTTTTTGGTGCCTGAGGCACAGGGAGATAAAGTGACTTGCCCAAGGTCACAAGGAGCCGACACCAGGAATTGAACCAGGTTCCCCTGCTTCAAACTCAGTGCCAGTCAGTGTCTTTACTCACTGAGCCGCTCCTTCTCCTTATGTATGAATAAATATCTTTAAGGAAAGAGCTTTCAAAATTGACCTCAATTATCATTTTCTGAAAACTGTTCTTGGAATTGCTGCTGCATTCTTTGCTCGGTGAGATATTAACCCATAACGGGACCAGGTTATAGCAGTGGGAGATTTGTTGTGGAGGCTCCCAGGCCTTTATTTGCAATGCAATCAAACATACGGTGAACCGCAGCAATTTTATTCAATGCCACGGTATGATCTCACAGTAAGCGGGACTGCACCTTTAAACCCATTGCTGTTGAACCCCGTACAGCAGACTGAGCTAATGATTGAGCCACCTGTGCTGAAGCAGGGATATCTTTAAAACCTGGCTCTTGAGGACAGGAGTTGGCTACCCTGCCATATATAGCAACCAACAACAACACTCCCACCTGCTCCCCTCTTCCTGTACCCCGTGTGTCCTGACTCTGACGGGTTTCTTTGCAGTGCCTGTCCGCTGAGACGTAAAGGAAAGCATACCATTTAAAAAAGCATACTGACATTACCCAGCAGGGTGTGGAAAATGCTCATCTGCCTTTGGGGAAGTTATGTATTATTAACCCCTTTACAAACAGACTTTGATGACACTCTTTCTAAATGATCTGTAGTTGCGCCCCCAGGCTATGATTTTCCCTTCAGTATTAGGAGTGTGGGGTTGTCTTTTTATTAAACTTCGATAGTGCCGATCGGGACACTGTTGCACAGAAATTCCCATTGAAAGCAATGGGAATTTTTTTGCGTAATAGTGCCCTGATTAGCACTATCACGGTTTATCGAGTAACCTCCTAGAAGCAGTATGGCATTTAACCTCATCGCTACCAGAGCAGACCCTGCTGGCAACAAAGAGGTTAATGTTGGAAGGCCAGACCGCACTAATGGCATTTACTAGCCTACGGGAAGGAACAGGTGGCTAAATGCATTACAAGACAGTAGAAGTTAGGTTACCATTAATTGGTCCGCATGGGTCAACCTGTGGCGTTGCTACTACGGGACAAATGAAGAAAGTAACTCACTCTGATCCTCTTCTCTGTGTCCCTAAAATGAAGACTATTGAAAGCTCTTCTTACATTTAACACTTTGAAATGCTATTATTTGAACCAGTGCAAATAGATGAAGACCAGTCATAAAGAATAAGCATTCAGAGCACATATCTACCCGTGTGCTGTTGGGACAGCCCTACAGTGCTTTACTCTGCAATAAATCACTGGTCCTTTGGTCAGCAAATGGGTAACACTTTCGCTGCCAAAGAGGCCAGCAACACTTTGCAGAGAAATTCAACATGGCCAGATTGGATACATCCAGATGGGGTAAGATCTGGGGGGGGGGGGGGAGGGAACCAATTTATTCAGGGTGGCACCCACCTACTGTTACAATTACAGACATGACCACCGTGCTAAGCATTGGTAATTGACAACAATAGTACTGTCATTTGAGTTACTTGTGACCAGAGGGAATTCATCACACTATATCATGGGTGGAATTATGTTGGCATAAAGGTGAATAAACCCAACTTGACACTGTAACGATATAGGTCTCAGTGCTGCACCAGAAACATCACTTTATTTCTAAAGCTTTGCCACATAGTAGTTGAAGTTCAAAAATAGACCTTTTGTGTTACCCTTGGGTTTTTGTTTTGGTTGCTATCAATGTAAATCCATAGATGTGTCACTATATTACCATAGAGGTTCCTCTGAAATACTATGGAGATAATATTACTTCTGAAGGTCAGACATTTGAGGCGTTGAAAGCTCATGAATGATAATATCTATGAAGAACTGTTATGCTGGTACATTAGAAGATATCGCAACCTGTAGAGATCCATCCATATTTACAATGGAACTCTTGCAGAGTTTTATAGGCAACGGAGCTGCTGATTATGACCTTGAGAATGTCACGTTATCTCCTTGTGATTTAGACACAAAAATATTGCGAGCACTCCAGGACTGAGACAGATTGGGGGTAATTCACTTAACAGTGATACTAGTGAGTGTTAGTGACCTTTCAAATAATGATAGCGAATGGCTGTTGCAAGTGCAATTTAGTGAAAACCCCATTCCATCTGTAAATTCCATGTACAGGCATACCCTGGTTTAAGGACACTCACTTTAAGTACTCTCGCGAGCAAGTACATATCACACAATAGGCAAACGGCAGCTCACGCATGCGCCTGTCAGCACGTCCTGAACAGCAATACCGGCTCCCTACCTGTACCAAAGCTGTGCGCAAGCGGGGAGACTATAGAGCCTTTTACAAATGCGTTATTTACATCAGTTAAGCACGTGTATGACGATTGCAGTACAGTACATGCATCGATAAAGTGAAGCACTACCCTTTTTCCACTTAAGTACATTTTCACTTTACATATATGCTCTGGACCCATTGCGGGCGTTAATGTGAGGTATGCCTGTATAGTACTTTGTACACTGTTAGGTTCACATAAGAATAAAAGTATTATTATAAGTGTTACTTCTTTGTTAACAAACAGGTATTATTGTAAATATATTTGAATTACTGAATGTGCTATATTCACATAGGAATATAGTTATTATTAGTGGCACCGCTTGGGCACTAAACGGGTATTGCAGCGTTAATATAAAGTTATTGAATGTGCTATCAGCAAGCTTGCATTGTTATATCTTAAATAGTTCTATTGTATTAACATGGGCATCAACGCGTTACCATCGTGTGACCAAACATGGGTCATGTTACTGTAGAGTTACCACTGGGATACCACAGGTGGATCAATGAGTACGCAGAGAGGTGTCCTTGTGCTAACACAGGTTTCACTGTACGCCTAATGGTTCCATTGTGCTGCTGTTAATTTGATGACAGCAGATATGACACGATGACAGTGGGAGCCCCCTCCGGCAGTGATAAGAACGGAGAAGGAGGAAGGGGCTAATTAATGTTTAAAAAGTAAAAGCTGTTCGTGCATACCTAACCCTCGCCCCTCCCCACCCGCCTGCCCTTACCTCTGATTAGCAGCTTATGAATACTAAACATCACAGCCCTACATGAAACGCAGGCTGTAATTTGATAGACAAAAAAGAGATGGGGAAAAAAGCCTTCATAAATCCTATAATTTAGTGGTTAATTAACTTTAAAACTGAGAGTTTTTCCAGCGTAATACCTTGATACATCATTAATCTTTACATCTAACAAAGAATTCATTAACTAGGGTTAGAAAAGAGGGGTGGGGAGAGAATTTGGCGTTGCAGGGGGACGAGGGCTGTGAATGATAAATGTTGACCTAAAATATTAGGAGAGAATGATGTATTGTTAAGCTCTTCATTGACAGAGAAGCTAGAAATGGATCATATTGTAGGTAACCCAATAAGAAAGGTGGATCAGGTGTGCATGGTGTTATTCACTAGATTGTAATCATGTTTAAAAATGTATCCTGGAAATGATTGTCCTGGAGCCTCTTGGGATTAGCCGCCAATCGCGGCACTGTGGCACAAAAACACCCATTGACTCCAATAGGAGTTTATGTGCCCCGATCGGCACTATCCCGGTTTAATGAATAATCCTCTCTCATCATTAGCTCCCCTTCCTCATTCCTAGTTAGTCCCATGGCAGGGAGGAAGCATGAATGCATCTGATTGGTATATTACTGGGGTGAATAAACAATTACCCCCCCTGTCATTTAAAGGGTAAACAATTATCACCTACTGTTTAGTTAAACAAAAGAATATGTTACAATGATTTCAAATACTTATACACAATCTGATCTTTTTAAAATTATTTTATAAATAGCATCAACTACTTATAAATTACCCATTAAACAATTAGCTGTCATTGCATAGCCTCCAACTGCCCTGTTTAGTAGCTACCTGTTTTTTATGTCCTGTACCTGTTACATTCAGCTGTACCCTTTGTACTTATTTCTGACAGTTGTGGAAGCTCAGAACCCTCAGCCAATTAAAGTATCTGGGATCAGATGGCTATGGGCGATATAACACCCCTTCTATTGTGTGTGTATATATAAGTATTATCCAAGAATACACATTTTATTGGTAATTTGATCTTTTTGCATATAGTAAATCACATGACTACAGAGGTGTCACTTGCTTACCCCATCCTCTCACTCTCCCTCTCCTCTCTCTCTATTCCCCCTTCCCTCTCTCTCTTCCCTCATTGCTATTTGTTCTCTCTCTCTCTCTCTCTCTCTCTCTCTCTCTCTCTCTCTCTCTCTCTCTCTCTCTCTCTCTCTCCCCCTCCTCCCCTCAAACTCTCTCTCTCTCACTCTATCCCCCCTCAAACTCTCTCTCTCTATCCCCCCTCAAACTCTCTCTCTCTCTCACTCTCTCTCTATCCCCCTCAAACTCTCTCTCTCTCTCACTCTCTCTCTATCCCCCTCAAACTCTCTCTCTCTCTCTCTCTCTCTCACTCTCTCTCTATCCCCCTCAAACTCTCTCTCTCTATCCCCCCTCAAACTCTCTCTCTCCCTCCCCCTCAAACTCTCTCTCTCTCTCTCTCTCTCTCCCCTCAACCTCTCTCTCTCTCTCCCCCCCTCAAACTCTCTCTCTCTCTCCCTCTCCCCCTCAAACTCTCCCCCCCTCAAACTCTCTCTCTCTCTCCCATCAAACTCTCTCTCTCTCTCCCCCCCTCAAACTATCTCTCTCTCTCTCTCCCCCCCTCAAACTATCTCTCTCTCTCTCTCTCTCCCCCCTCAACCTCTCTCTCTTTCCCCCCCTCAAACTCTCTCTCTCTCTCCCTCTCCCCCTCAAACTCTCCCCCCCTCAAACTCTCTCTCTCTCTCCCATCAAACTCTCTCTCTCTCTCCCCCACTCAAACTATCTCTCTCTCTCTCCCACCTCAATCTCTTTCTCTCTCTCCCCCCTCAAACTCTCTCTCTCTCCCTCCCCCCTTAAACTATCTCTCTCCCCCCCTCAAACTCAATCTCTCTCTCCCCCCTCAAACTCTCTCTCTCCCTCTCAAACTCTCTCTCTCCCCCTCAATCTCTTTCTCTCTCTCTCTCCCCCCTCAAACTCTCTCTCTCTCCCCCCTTAAAC